>NC_074685.1:26794575-26945659 GCF_029448725.1 Salvelinus fontinalis | reverse complement strand
CACAGGCAACAGGTTCTCGCTGAACCACCTCCATCAATATTGTGTAGCCATAAAAAAAAGACGAAATGCTGAAGCAGAAGAGAGTATGGCAGTCCCTGTGGATTCACATAGTGAACATTCCTGTTTATGCAGGGAGTTATTGTTGTCTTCACATAATGGGTGGTTAGGTTCTCCCAATACTTTATGTTCTGTAGTCAAATCTTCTATTGTTTTCAAGCCTTACATTCTGGCCTTGCTGCATATCTGAATGTGTGAATATTCTTGGAAAAGTATTTCAATAATGAGTACAAAGCGGAGATTGGGCGATTTCCTCATTCAATAAATGCCTGCAGCTGTGATACAATCAGATGCATTGATGTTGACATTTCTGTAATTAAAATGAGTAAGAGCACACAACACAGACACCGAGAGATTGGAGTTTCAGAAAGTCTGCTTGGTGATGCAACGCACTCATTTCAGGCTAAAGTGCATGTAACTTCACAACATATACCTCCAGTAACTTGGTGATAGATTAGCTCATATCAAAACCATGTAACTAATGCAGTCGGCCTTGTTCTATCACTGTGTATTAGCGTGCATGGTTGGGTGGCTTTACCAAACAACATTACATGTTCATGTTATTCCATTAAGTTAACATTGAATCATTTCATTCGATTCTCAAGAGTTTTCTAATACACTGATATGGAGGTAGATAACTGTTACTGTGGTTCCGCCACTATTAGCACCTCTATGCCCACTAGTAGCCATGGTAGTGCTGTTTACCGTGGTGTTTCACAGGGTGAGGTGTTGAGGTGTGACTGGCAGGCCTAACCCTCTGTCTCATTAGATAGGATGAGGACAGATCACTCTGGGTACCTACCGTCTCCCTGATTCACATCTTTATGAGCTTTCTCACTGTGCTGTGTGATTACAGTGGCACCTCTATTTTTAGACACAGCAGGATGAAATGTTCTGCTCTCTTTTCATGTCATTATCATCCCACATTTACATGTTGGAATCCATGCAAAGCTGTCCTTCAGCATCAGACAGATATCATGAGCAAGGAGAAAGGATTTGCCTCTATTTTATTAGATGAAGCCGTCAGAAAATGGCTGAGAGCTTCTTAGCTTTTATGATGATTGATAATGAAGAAAATCAGGTTTTATTCTGTACATTATCTTTACCCGTTAGATGAGAATTAATGTTCTTGTAAGATTATTTTATAAGTGTATTATTTTGTTAAACTAACTCAGTTATTTTATATGGTACTTTTATACATTTCTGAAATGTGTTGAATTTGTTATTTACCTGGTAACAATGCATTAATGAAGTTGCAATAGCTTTATTGAAACAGGAAGTGACAGACAGTCTTGAGTTGTGGCTGATGGTGTTCAATGTGATTTGACCATAGAAGCTGCTACATAGTGTTCCGTCTCTATCCAGTCCTTGCTCCTACAGAATGTCATCCATCCACCTGTACACATACCCTCAACTTACATTCTGAATAATGTTTGCAGTAATTAACACACTGGACTTGTTTTGCAACGCAAACACTGTTGATACATCACTGAGTTGACGTTTTAATTAAGGGAGTAATGTTTGATTGCAGTCAGTGGATGATCTCCCTTCAAACCATACACATTAGGTAGGACAGCTTTCACAATGAAACTTTTTAAAGCCGCACTTTGTAAGATGTGAGTCATGCTACCTCTGAGTAGCGCAGTAATTGATAGAACAGAATGATCTTGATCTTGGGTAAACAAATGTTACAGAATGTACACACTCAGGCCACACAGGAAAGTGGCTGTACCCCCGCACATTCACTCAGTTCCCCCTGTATATAGCCTCATTATTGTTGTGTAATTTTATTGAGTTACTTTTCATTAAATGTTTTACTTTAGTTTATTTCAGTAAATATTTTCTTAACTTTATTTCTTGAGCTGCATTGTTGGTTGAGGGCTTGTAAGTAAGAATTTCAAAGTAAGGTCTACACCTGCTGTATTTGGCGATTGTGAGTGTAACAAATACAATTTGATTTGATTTAATGGTAACATACACTAGGAAAACAGATTACAGGCTTTAACAACCTTATTGCAGGGGGGCCGTGCCAACCTTATTGCAGTTCAAGCCGCTCTGAGTGAATGTGGCATTCAACACATAATTGCAGGCTCTATGTAAATGACTATGACATCTCAAGTTTACTCAATTAAACCTGATGGCCTTGTAAGTACAGTGCCTTCAGAAAGTATTCACACCCTTTGACATTTTCCACATTTTGTTGAGTTACAACCCGAATTTAAAATGGAATAAATATATTTTTTGGGCCACTGGCCTACACACAATACCTTATAATGTCAAAGAGAAATTATGTTTTTTCAAAATGTTTACAAATAAATAAAACATTTAAAGCTGAGGCTTGCGTTAATAAGAATTCAAGCCTAAATGACTTCAGGAGTAAAATTTCCTTAACAAGTCGCATAATAAGTTGCATGGACTCACTCTGTGTGCAATAATAGTGTTTAACATGATTTTTTTTTATGAATACCTCATCTCTGTACCTTGCACATACAATTATCTGTAAGGTCCCTCAGTTGAGCAGTGAATTTCAAACACAGATTGGACCACAAACACCAGGGAGGTTTTCCAATGCCTTGCAAAGTGTGCATATTGCTTAATACCATTTTTTTATATATAAAAGAAGCAGACATTGAATATCTCTTTGAGCGTGGTGAAGTTTTAAATTACAGGCATCCTTCCTAACTCAGTTGCCAGAGAGGAAGGAAACCGCTCTGGGATTTCAATTTGAGGCCAATGGCGACTTTAAAACAGTTATAACGTGGCAAAGAAATTCCCTTTTTGTCCTGAATACAAATGGTTATGTTCGGGGTAAATCCAATACAACGCATCACAGAGTACCACTCTCCATATATTAAAGCATAGTGATGGCTGTTTCATGTTATGGGTATGCTTGTATTCGTTAAGTACTAGAGAGTTTTTCAGGATAAAAAAAAAACTGAATGGATGGAGCTAAGCACAGGCAAATCCTAGAGGAAAACTTTGTTCAGTCTGCTTTCCACCAGACACTGGGAGATTATTTCACCTTTCAGCAGGACAATAACCTAAAGTCCAAGGCCAAATCTACACTGGAGTTTCTTACCAAGAAGACAGTGAATGTTTCTGAGTGACCAAGTTATAATACATATATTTTTTATTTTATTTAACTAGGCAAGTCAGTTAAGAACAAATCATTTTTTACAATGGACAGCCTACCTCGGCCAATCCCAGACGACGCTGGGCCAATTGTGCACCACCCTAGGGGACTCCCAATCATGGCTAGATGTGATACAGCCTGGATTTGAACCAGGGACTGTAGTGACATCTCTTGCACTGAGATGCAGTACCTTAGACCGCTGTGCCACTCGGGAGCCCCAGTTACAGATCTGACTTACCTCTACTTGAAAATCTATGGCATGACCTGAAAATGGTTATCTAGCAATAATCAACAACCAACTTGAAAGAGCTTGAAACATTTGAAAAGAATAATGGGCAAATGTTGTACAATCCAGATGTGGAAAACTCTTAGAGACTTACCAAGAAAGACACACAGCTGTAATTGCTGCCAAAGGTGCTTCTACAAAGTATTGACTCAGGGGTTGTGAATCCTTATATATATGAGATGTTTATATGCCAATAGTGTGCAAAGCTGTCATCAAGGCAAAGGGAGGCTACTTTGAAGAATCTAAAATCTGAAATATATTTTGATTTGTGAAACACTTTTTTGGTTACTACATGATTCCATATGTGTAATTTCATAGTTTTGGTGTTTTCACTAATATTCTATAATGTACAAAATAGTAAAAATAAAGAAAAACACTGGTAGGTGTGTCCAAACTTTTGACTGGTACTGTATATTATTTATATTTGATATAAAAGTATGTAAAATGTAACCTCTGAAACTCACCAAATAGTTTAATTAAATCACTCATTGACCAAATGTACAGTGCCTTCAGAAATTATTCATACCCCAAACTTTTGACTGGTACTGTATAGAATAGAGAGAGAAAGAGTGAGAGTGTTACAGGAGTAGGTAAAACACCATAGTCCTTTGATTATTTTTTTCAACTTAAAGTACAGTATAATGAACAATACAGTTGGGGACATCTACTCTCTTCAAAAGTGAAAAAGAAATAGAAGAAAATGTTTGCATTCAGCTCACTCTCAAATTGTACAATTCACATGTTCTATTATTCAAGAGAAAACAACAGTAATTGTAGCACTCTTGATCCTTTAAGGCAATTGCAAAGCAGGAGTGGGAGGTGATTTGAAACTAAAAACACAAGACATTTGCCATTTAGTGGTAAACAAAAGTATTGAAGTTTCAAGGAGCATGCAAGCTAATTAGCATTTTAATAATGTATACTTGTTTTTACTGTAGCGATTTACATCAACAAGAACCCTGAGATTCAAACTTCTTTGTAGGCATTTTAAAAAGTTCATCCTTTTCTTTCTTTCTTTATAAAGTTTGTGGAGGCGTATGGAAATGTGAAATATCTCACACACACACACACACACACACACACACACACACACACACACACACACACACACACACACACACACACACACACACACACACACACACACACACACACACACACACACACACACAAATTGACCTCCCACTCCTAAATGCCTGAAGAGCCGCATTAATGGTAGTTCCAGCCTTACCTGACATCGTTGCTCGTTAAAGCATAGAGAGGGGCATGACTGGTGGAGCATGTTAAAACTTGTATCAGTAATAGGTTATTGCTAATAATGATTGATTATGTAAGTAGGCATACATAATGTTACCACAACTGGAAGTGACAAGAGGGATTTTTTAAATTAAAAAGCCACAAGCCATCTTTGGTAGTATATGGGCTCACATTTGATTAGAAATCCCAATTTACATATTGTCCATTCTGTTCTAAATTGAAAAAGATTGTTGAATAAACATTTTCTCTCATCTGCTATTTTGAGACTTGTTTCCTTCCGCTGAAATAGATTGGACAGGCACGGTGACATTTTCAACACCATGGTCATTAGCATGTGGCCAAGGTCTAGCGGTTAGGCTGGCCTGTGACCAAATAGCTCCCAGAGTTTAACTTCTCTAGTGGATGCATCACCATAAAGTGGTATGATACATTAAATAGGGACAAACAAGATTCTGTGCTCACTAAAGAAATGGAAGTAATTGGGTGCGACAATTGGTGAATAAGGTTGTGTGGATAATGAGGTGTTTGGACTAGGAAGACTCTGCCACGCATACACCACACTGACCTTAGTGTCCTGTCTCTCTGGGGTATGGGTGGGAGGGCTCTGTCAAAGTGCAGGGTAGACAGAAACACTAATCCCTGCCCGGCCACAAAGTGAACCTGGGAGGCAGCAGGGCCTAGCAGTCAAGCCCTATGAGCCCCAGGTAAACTCTGAGTGCAGAGAGGAGAGGAGCAAAACCTCTAAGAGTGACCTTGCTCTGGGTACCCAGGGGGATGATGGGAGGATGAGGGAGGGTGAGAGACCACAGGCTCTGTGGTTCTATCTCTGCTCTGTCAGGCCCAGTCAGGCATTAAAGCCCTCCCCCAAGAGGTCAGCAGACTCAGTGCACATGTCCGTAATGAGCTATGGACTAAATTATGTAGCATGTTTACTATCACTTTTAGAGACCGTTTAAAGAGGGCAGAGATACAGCTACTCTTCTGGAAATAACATAAAGGCATGGCCTTTTTATCATGTTATTAGCGTTGAATAAAATCATATTTGGCAACTCTGAACTGTGGACATGCATTAGTGGAACAGAATGTTAGGAAGCCCAGATGGTAGGATGACACCATGTTAAAATCACAGGAAATGAATCATGCTAGAGCACTGAAACAGCCCCAACTTGTGATTGTCCACATACATGCCAGTTGGGCCAAATGTTCAAGTGTGTTTACACACGGATGAATAAAGTATTACTGTATTTCATGCATTTGTCTACTTCTTTATACAGTAGTGCTCACCTTCCACATAGGACCATACTTATCCTTTTAAATGATTATCTATTGGGCCTTGTAGTAGACTACATTATCAGGCTATTGAAATGAGGTATTCAGTAGAGCACGTGTAAAGAGTCTCTCTCCCTTTCCCTCCCTCTCTCCCTCACTGAGAGAGAAAGAGAGTGTGGGTGCTGTTCAGCCTACCTGCTCCGGGAGGAGGTCAACTCAGAGCCAGGGAGCTTTGTCAATGTATCACATTTCCTTGTAGCGATAAACTCTAGCACAATTCCTTCAAAGACGTTGCTAATGCACGCGGTGAGGTTCGCACCCACACGCCAGGATTTTCCAAACAGAGGAACATGCACCATGCCCAGTGAGTGGGGTGCCTGGGCCTCTCCCACTGTGGAAAAGGGGATTTAGAGTCTCACTAGCTCTGTGCAATGCTGAGTGCAACATGAAAGAGGAGCAGGCCTTTAGTCATGGGCCTTTAGTCATCTAACCCAATACACACTGTGCCAAGCCACAATGAGAGAGAGAGAGAGGCCATGTCTAGTTTCCAGGGAGATGTCTCCAGATTGTAAAAGGGAGGGAAGGTAGACAGAGCAGAAAATAGAGCGTGAGGGTAAATGAAAAGAGGTGTGTTAAGTTATTAATCAAACGTGTTACAGCCTACTGCACCTACTTATCATCATCTCAGTTGAAGGGGAGAAGCCAGCCACATTCTGTTACATGCTACCGGAGTCAGAGCAGTGCTGCTACCGAAGATGCCTTATCACTTGCCAATATGCACACTACCTTGGCTTGCTTGTAAGCTTGAGATGTTTTTAATTAGTCATTCAGTGAAATTCGGTTTTACATAAACATATTGGGGATAATCCCAAAAAGAGAAAAAATAAGTGCCAAGGAGATTATAGTGATCTGAAGGGCCCATACTGTATTGTAATGATTTTTTGTGATATTTTTTTACAAGGTTGAGATTTGATGCCGGTATCATTTTGTCATCTTGTAGATAGAGAAATATATGCATTAAAGACCTCTCATTAAATATTGATTGGACCAATGAAAAATGAAATGATTTTCAATTTAAGAGAACGATTTGTGCCCTTATGGGTTTTATTCAATATTCGTCTCACTGAATGAACTCAGTATTTCACACTATGATTTCCTTTGGGTCCACTCACTTTCCCTGGAAAAAAAGGTTGTACATTTTTTTGTGTTCATAAAAAAAGTAGCAGAGAAACAGAGTCACTAACAGCCTGTAAAGCCATATCTTTAGATGCTTGAACAAGATACAATAGACCTTATATAGCAGAATGGCCAAAGGCTTCTCCTCATATCTGGTAAGTATGATATGGTTAATATGATCCCTTTGAATTAACATAATTACACAATTCCTTTAGCAAATTCTCTTTCAATACACTCTTCAGCAGCACAATGATACAAATGCAGTGCACATAATGTTACTTCTCTAAGTCCTATCAACATTGGCAAAGGCACTACTTGCTTTGAGAGAGATGCGTTGTAAAGATACATTATTTTCATTGAGGCAATGTAATTCCCTCCTGGTGCTCCTGTACATGGTAGTACATGACACGTATTCATCTAATAACATTTACCAATAAATGTTTTAGCTTTTGTTATGTAAATGAAGAGCATGGGAGTTGTGTGTGGTTAATTATTTTGACATTGTCTCAAGAAATTATTTACACATATAGGGCAGGAATTGTCTCACACGCAACAGCATTCTCATTAACCAGGAACGATGGGGTTACCTCATTGTTTGTCACTGAAGGAAATGAATCATTAATGATGACCTGGAAAGGAATTACAAATTTGGTCCGAAAGCTATTATGTTAATATAAATCTTAATTATGTGCCAAATGTCATAAGTATTAAAATTGCCATGCTATTCCACCAATGCAAAGCTTTAGTTTGAACACTCTGGGGCTCTTTGACTCAAGGAAAGTTTAGACTAGACATGTCATAATCATGCATACATGGCCAAGGGAAGAGTATGATAAACATCCTCTCCATTAGTGTTTGGCACCAGACCACTGCTGTGGGGAGCTGAAGTGCATCATGCTCATTTAGACATTGGATTCGAAGCAGAATCTTGGTGAAAGGCCAAGACGCCCAGAGGCACAGCCCAGTCCACTTGTCAGAACCCCCATGGCCACAACACCATAGCCAACATCCAGTTGACCATAGCATGCTGTCTAGACCGGGCACGCATGTTGATTTTGTTCATCCACAACAGATGCAATCCAGACACGCAGGTTGAAATATTAAAACAAACTCTGAACCAACTATATTAATTTGGGGACAGATCGAAACGCATGAAACATTCATGGCCATTTAGCTAGCTAGCTTGCTGTTGTTAGCTCATTTGTACTGGGATATAAACATTGGGTTGTTATTCTACCTTTTTCGTTTTTTGTAGAGTTTTGACCCATTTTGAGTCACTCAAAATTGTGTGTTCTCTTCTCCAACATTTAATCCACAAAGAAAAGGGGAAACTAATACAGTTGAGGTCGGAAGTTTACATACACCTTAGCCAAATACATTTAAACTCAGTTTTTCACAATTCCTGACATTTAATCCTAGTAAAAACTCCCTGTCTTAGGTCAGTTAAGATCACCACTTTATTTTAAGAATGTGAAATGTCAGAATAATACTAGAGAGAATGATTTATTTCAGCTTTTATTTCTTTCATCACATTCCCAGTGGGTCAGAAGTTTACATACACTCAATTAGTATTTGCTAGCATTGCTTTTAAAATGTTTAACTTGGGGCAAACGTGTTGGGTAGCCTTCCACAAGCTTCCCACAATAAGTTGGGTGAATTTTGCCCCATTCCTCCTGACAGAGATGGTGTAACTGAGTCAGGTTTCTAGGCCTCCTTGCTCGCACACACTTTTTCAGTTCTGCCCACAAATGTTCTATAGGGTTGAGGTCAGGGCTTTGTGATGGCCACTCCAATACCTTGACTTTGTTGTCCTTAAGCCATTTTGCCACAACTTTGAAAGTATGCTTGGGTCATTGTCCATTTGGAAGACCCATTTGCGACCAAGCATTAACTTCCTGACTGATGTCTTGAGATGTTGCTTCAATATATGCACAAAACTTTCCCGCCTCATGATGCCATCTATTTTGTGAAGTGCACCAGTCCCTCCTGCAGCAAAGCACCCCCACAACATGATGCTGCCACCCCCGTGCTTCACGGTTGGGATGGTGTTCTTCGGCTTGCAAGCCTCCCCCTTTTCCTCCAAACATAACGATGGTCACTATGGCCAAACAGTTCTATTTCTGTTTCATCAGACCAGAGGACATTTCTCCAAAAAAGTATGATCTTTGTCCCCATGTGCAGTTGCAAACCATAGTCTGTCTTTTTTATGGCGGTTTTGGAGCAGTGGCTTATTCCTTGCTGAACGGCCTTTCAGGTTATGACGATATAGGACTCGTTTTTCTGTGGATATAGTTACTTTTGTGCCGGTTTGATCCAGCATCTTCAGAAGGTCCTTTGCTGTTGTTCTGGGATTGATTTGCACTATTCGTGCCAAAGTACTTTCATCTCTAGGAGACAGAACACATCTCCTTCCTGAGCGGTATGATGGCCGCGTGGTCCTGTGGTGTTTATACTTGCGTACTACTGCTTGTACAGATGAACGTGGTGCCATTAGGCGTTTGGAAAATGCTCCCAAGGATGAACCAGACTTGTGGAGGTCTACAATTCCTTTTCTGAGGTCTTGGCTGATTTCTTTTGATTTTCCCATTATGTCAAGAAAAGAGGCACTGAGTTTGAAGGTTGGCCTTGAAATACTTCCACAGGTCCACCTCCAATTGACTCAAATGATGTCAATTACCCTATCAGAAGCTTCTAGAGCCATGACATAATTTTCTGGAATTATCCAAGCTGTTTAAAGGCACAGTCAACTTAGTGTATGTTAACTTCTGACCCACTGGAATTGTGATACAGTGAATTGTAAGTGAAATAATCTGTTTGTAAACAATTGTTGGAAAAATGACTTGTGTCATGCACAAAGTAGATGTCCTAACCGACTTGCCAAAACTATAGTTTGTTAACAAGAAATTTGGAGTGGTTGAAAAACCTAAGTGTATGTAAACTTCCGACTTCAACTCTACATGGGTATATGCTCCTAAAAACCAATGAGATGGGAGAGGTGGAACTTGCAGCGCGTCATGCGTAAAAAAAAGATCCAAGTACTAATTGAATAATAGAACCAAGTTCTATTTTAACACCTGACTACGCAGACGCGCTTTAGCAGTTTAGATGAAATGATTGAATAACGTGTACATTTATATTGCAACGCTTGCACACCCAACACGTGTATTATGGTCTCTATGTTATAATGCATATTGTGAGATCATGCCCAAACGTTCAATACAGTTTAGATCCAAAGGCCAAAACATGGCCGAAACATTCATATTCATATGATATCATTAAAATTATTTGACATGTAGTTATGTAGGCAATAGACAACATCACATGAACCAAGAGTGCATTAGACACACGCTGGTACCGTAGCACTAGAAATATCCCCATACAGCCTCCAGGCAGCAGGCAGTAGACATGCAACACCCTAATCCCTACCTATACCTGCAGTTGTATTGTAAATAACCCCATGTAATACAAAACTGTCTTTATGTTCCACAACCATATGTACTGCACCTCTCCACAGTGACGTATGCTGCCATGGGTAACATCTTCCGACCCCTGGGATCCAATCTGCCCAGAAACAGAAGTGAATGCATGTGAATCTAAAACATTGTTGTTCAAATTATTCATGAAAGCAGGTCGTGATGTCACACCCTGGCCTTAGTATTATTGGTTTTCCTTATTATTTTAGTTAGGTCAGGGTGTGACATGGTTAATGTTTATTACGTTAGTGGTTGTTGTTAGTTCTGGTTTTTCCCTTTGTGGATTTTTGTTGTATTTTGAGTAAACGTTTTATGTTTCGCTCAAACACCTGTGTCCTGCTTTTGACTCTGGTACTTCGCTACACACAACCCTGACAGAATCACCGACCAGACAGGAGCAGCCAGATCAGTCAGCCAGCCATGAGCAGCCAGATCCGTCAGCTAGCCATGAGCAGCCAGATCCGTCAGCTAGCCATGAGCAGCCAGATCCGTCAGCTAGCCATGAGCAGCCAGATCCGTCAGCTAGCCATGAGCAGCCAGATCCGTCAGCTAGCCATGAGCAGCCAGATCCGTCAGCTAGCCATGAGCAGCCAGATCCGTCAGCTAGCCATGAGCAGCCAGATCCGTCAGCTAGCCATGAGCAGCCAGATCCGTCAGCCAGCCATGAGCAGCCAGATCAGTTAGCCAGCCATGAGCAGCCAGATCCGTTAGCCAGCCATGAGCAGCCAGATCTGTCAGCCAGCCATGGGCTGTCCCTCAGTCCGGAGCTGCAGTCCCTCAGTCCGGAGCTGCAGTCCCTCAGTCCGGAGCTGCAGTCCCTCAGTCCGGAGCTGCAGTCCCTCAGTCCGGAGCTGCCATTCCTCAGTCCGGAGCTGCCCCCTACCCTGGAGCTGCCCCTTACCCTGGTGCTGCCCCTTACCCTGGTACTGCCCCTGACCCTGGTACTGCCCCTGACCCTGGTACTGTCCCTGACCCTAGTACTGCCCCTGACCCTGGTACTGCCTCTTACCCTGGTACTGCCCCTTAGTCCGGAACTGCCCCTGAATGCAATGGGGTTAAGGTGGAGGGGGGTCGTTTGGAGGAAGCCTAGGAGGTGTTTAGGTACTGTGGTGACGTGGGGACCGCGACCAGAGCCGGAGCCGCCACCGTGGATGGAAGCCCACCCAGACCCTCCCCTAGACTGTGTATGGTGCGCCCGGAGTTCGCGCCTCAAGGGGGGGGTTATGTCACACCCTGGCCTTAGTATTATTGGTTTTCCTTATTATTTTAGTTAGGTCAGGGTGTGACATGGTTAATGTTTATTACGTTAGTGGTTGTTGTTAGTTCTGGTTTTTCCCTTTGTGGATTTTTGTTGTATTTTGAGTAAACGTTTTATGTTTCGCTCAAACACCTGTGTCCTGCTTTTGACTCTGGTACTTCGCTACACACAACCCTGACACGTGACCTATATTGAAACAACGGTAAGGCCTATATATGGCCTTACCGTTGACTTTTTCCACATTTTGTTGTGTTACAAACTGGGATTAATATTGACAACGATCTACACAAAATACTCTGTAATGTCAAAGTGGAAGAAAAATTATAACATTTGAAAAATAAATTATGACAAATAAATCACTCATATCTTCATTAGATAAGTATTCAACCCCTTGTTAGAATCACCTACAGAGGGTAGTGCGTACGACCCAGTACATCACTGGGGCTTCCAGTACCAATCTCCATATTTCCAAGCGTAGTCGTGGCTGCATCATGTTTTGGGTATGCTTGTAATCGTTTCAGTTTTTTTCATTCTCGTAACATTGCAAAAATCTGAAACTTTTTGTCCAAAAATGATGCAGAAAAGCTAATCCATGCTTTTGTCACTTCTAGAGTAGACTACAGCAATGCTCTACTTTCCGGCTACCCGGGTAAAGCACAAAATAAACTTCAGTTAGTGCTAAACACGGCTGCTAGAATCTTGACAAGAACCCAAAAATTGGATCATATTACTCCAGTGCTAGCCTCCCTACACTGGCATCCTGTTAAGGCTAGGGCAGATTAAGGTTTTACTGCTAACCTACAAAGCATTACATGGGCTTGCTCCTACATATCTCTCTGATTTGGTCCTGCCATACATACCTACGGTCACAAGACGCAGGCCTCCTTATTGATCCTAGAATTTCTAAGCAAACAGCTGGAGGCAGGGCTTTCTCCTATAGAGCTCAATTTTTATGCAATGGTCTTCCTATCCATGTGAGAGACGTAGACTCGGTCTCGACCTTTAAGTCTTTATTGAAGACTCATCTCTTCAGTAGGTCATATGATTGAGTGTAGTCTGGTCCAGGAATATGTAGGTGAACCGCAAAGGCACTGGAGCGACAAACCGCCCTTGCTGGTTCCCCTCTCTCCACTGGGATTCTCTGCCTCTAACCCTATTACGGGGACTGAGTCACATGCTTACTAGTGCCAATCCAAGCCGTCCCTAAGAGGGGTGTGGCACTTGAGTGGCTTGAGTCACTGACGTGATCTTTCTGTCCAGGTTCCCCTCAGGTTTGTGACATAGGGGAGATCTTCATGGGCTATACTTGGCCTTGTCTCAGGGTCGTAACTTGGTGGTTTGCAGATATCCCTCTGGTGGTGTGGGGGATGTGCTTTGGCAAAGTGGGTGGGATTATATTCTGCGTGGTTGGGCCTGTCCAGGGGTGTCATCGGACAGGGCCTATTGTGTCTCCTGACCCCTCCTGTCTCAGCCTCTGGTAGCTATGCTGCAATAGTTTGTGTCGGGGGCCCAGGGTCAGTCTGTTATATCTGGAGTAATTCTCCTGTCTTATTCAGTGTCCTGTGTGAATTTAAGTATGCTCCCTCTAATTTTCTCTCTCCCTCTCCCTCCCTTCCCAGAGGACCTCAGCCCTGGGACCATGCCTCAGGACTACATGGACTGATGACTCCTTGCTGTCCCCAGTCCACCTGGTTGTGCTGCTGCTCCAGTTTAAACTATTCTGCCTGCAGCTATGGAACCATGACCTGTTCACCGGACATGCTACCTTGTCCCGGACCTGCTGTTTTTGACTCTCTCTCTACTGCACCTGCTGTCTCGAACTCTGAATGCTCGGCTATGAAAAGCCAACTGACATTTACTCCGGAGGTGCTTACGTGATGCACCTTCTACAACCACTGTGATTATTATTATTTGACCCTGTTGGTCATCTATGAACGTTTTAACATCTTGGCTATATACTGTTATAATCTCCACCCGGCACAGCCAGAAGAGGACTGGCTGACTCTCAGAGTCTGGTTCCTCTCTAGGTTTCGTCCTAGGTTCCTGCCTTTCTAGGGAGTTTTCCCTAGCCTACATCTGCATTGCTTGTTGTTCGGGATTTTAGGCTGGGTTTCTGTATAGCACTTTGTGACATTGACTGATGTAAAAAAGGCCTTATAAGTACATTTGATTGGTTGATTGATAGTGCCTTGTTGCAAACAAGATGCATGTTTTGGAATATTTTTGTTCTGTACAGGTTTCCTTCTTTTCAGGCTTCCTTTTTCCCCCTTTTCTATTAGGTTAGTATTGTATTGAGTAACTACAATGTTGTTGATCCATCCGTTTTCTGCTATAACAGCCATGAAACTCGGTAACTGCTTTAAAGTCACCATTGGCCTTATGGTGAAATTCCTGAGCAGTTTCCTTCCTCTCTGGCAGCTGAGTTAGGTAGGACACCTGCATCTTTGTGGTGGCTAGGTGTATTGATTTTTTATTTATTTTATTTTATTTAACCTTTATTTAACCAGGTAGGCAAATTGAGAACACGTTCTCATTTACAATTGCGACCTGGCCAAGATAAAGCAAAGCAGTTCGACACATACAACAACACATAGTTACACATGGAGTAAAAACAAACATATAGTCAATAATACAGTGAAAAAGATAAAAAAATAAGTCTATATACAATGTGAGCAAGTGAGGTGAGATAAGGGAGGTGAAGGCAAACAGATATATGTATAAATAAATAAAAATATAAAAAGGCCATGGAGGCGAAGTGAGTACAACACAGCAAGTAAAAAAAAAACTAAAAAAAAAAAAAAAAAAAACACTGGAATGGTTGGTTTGCATTGGAAGAAAGTGCAAAGTAGAGACAGAAATAATGGGGTGCAAAGGAGCAAAATAAATTAATAAATAAATACAGTAGGTAAAGAGGTAGTTGTTTGGGCTAAATTGTAGATGGGTTATGTACAGGTGCAGTAATCTATGAGCTGCTCTGACAGCTGGTGCTTAAAGCTAGTGAGGGAGATAGGTGTTTCCAGTTTCAGAGATTTTTGTAGTTCGTTCCAGTCATTGGCAGCAGAGAACTGGAAGGAGAGGCGTCCAAAGGAAGAATTGGTTTTGGGGGTGACTAGAGAGATATACCTGCTGGAGCGCGTGCTACGGGTAGGTGCTGCTATGGTGACCAGCGAGCTGAGATAAGGGGGGACTTTACCTAGCAGGGTCTTGTAGATGACCTGGAACCAATGGGTTTTGCGACGAGTATGAAGCGAGGGCCAGCCAACGAGAGTGTACAGGTCGCAGTGGTGGGTAGTATATGGGGCTTTGGTGACAAAACGGATGGCACTGTGATAGACTGCATCCAATTTATTGAGTAGGGTTTTGGAGGCTATTTTGTAAATGACATCACCGAAGTCGAGGATTGGTAGGATGGTCAGTTTTACAAGGGTATGTTTGGCAGCATGAGTAAAGGATGCTTTGTTGCGGAATAGGAAGCCAATTCTAGATTTGACTTTGGATTGGAGATGTTTGATGTGGGTCTGGAAGGAGAGTTTACAGTCTAACCAGACACCTAGGTATTTGTAGTTGTCCACATATTCTAAGTCAGAGCCGTCCAAAGTAGTGATGTTGGACAGGCGGGCAGGAGCAGGCAGCGATCGGTTGAAGAGCATGCATTTGGTTTTACTTGTATTTAAGAGCAGTTGGAGGCCACGGAAGGAGAGTTGTATGGCATTGAAGCTCGCCTGGAGGGTTGTTAACACAGTGTCAAAAGAAGGGCCAGAAGTATACAGAATAGTGTCGTCTGCGTAGAGGTGGATCAGAGAATCACCAGCAGCAAGAGCGACATCATTGATGTAAACAGAGAAGAGAGTCGGTCCAAGAATTGAACCCTGTGGCACCCCCATAGAGACTGCCAGAGGCCCGGACAACAGACCCTCCGATTTGACACACTGAACTCTATCAGAGAAGTAGTTGGTGAACCAGGCGAGGCAATCATTAGAGAAACCAAGGCTGTCGAGTCTGCCAATGAGGATGTGGTGATTGACAGAGTCAAAAGCCTTGGCCAGGTCAATGAATACGGCTGCACAGTATTGTTTCCTATCGATGGCGGTTACGATATCGTTTATGACCTTGAGCGTGGCTGAGGTGCACCCATGACCAGCTCTGAAACCAGATTGCATAGCGGAGAAGGTGTGGTGTGATTCGAAATGGCCGGTAATCTGTTTGTTGACTTGGCTTTCGAAGACCTTAGAAAGGCAGGGTAGGATAGATATAGGTCTGTAGCAGTTAGGGTCAAGGGTGTCCCCCCCTTTGAAGAGAGGGATAACCGCAGCTGCTTTCCAATCTTTGGGGATCTCAGACGACACGAAAGAGAGGTTGAAGAGGCTAGTAATAGGGGTGGCAACAATTTCAGCAGATAGTTTTAGAAAGAAAGGGTCCAGATTATCTAGCCCGGCTGATTTGTAAGGGTCCAGATTTTGCAGCTCATTAAGAACATCAGCTGACTGTATTTGGGAGAAAGAGAAATGGGGAAGGCTTGGGCGAGTAGCAGAGGGGAGGGCAGTGCTGTTGTCCCGGGTAGGGGTAGCCAGGTGGAAAGCATGGCCAGCCGTAGAAAAATGCTTATTGAAATTCTCAATTATAGTGGATTTGTCGGTGGTGACAGTGTTTCCTATCTTCAGGGCGGTTGGAAGCTGGGAGGAGGTGTTCTTATTCTCCATGGACTTTACGGTGTCCCAGAACTTTTTTGAATTTGTGTTGCAGGAAGCAAATTTCTGCTTGAAAAAGCTAGCCTTGGCTGTTCTAACTGCCTGTGTATATTGGTTTCTGGCTTCCCTGAAAAGTTGCATATCACGGGGGCTGTTCGATGCTAATGCAGAACGCCATAGGATGTTTTTCTGTTGGTTAAGGGCAGTCAGGTCAGGAGAGAACCAAGGGCTATATCTGTTCCTGGTTCTAAATTTCTTGAATGGGGCATGCTTATTCAAGATGGTGAGGAAGGCATTTTTAAAAAATGACCAGGCATCCTCTACTGACGGGATGAGATCAATATCCTTCCAGGATACCCCGGCCAGGTCAATTAGGAAGGCCTGCTCGCTGAAGTGTTTCAGGGAGCGTTTGACAGTGATGAGTGGAGGTCGTTTGACCGCTGACCCATTACGGATGCAGGCAATGAGGCAGTGATCGCTGAGATCTTGGTTAAAAACAGCAGAGGTGTATTTGGAGGGCAAGTTTGTTAGGATGATATCTATGAGGGTACCCGTGTTTACGGAATTGGGGTGGTACCTGGTAGGTTCATTAATAATTTGTGTGAGATTGAGGGCATCAAGCTTAGATTGTAGGGTGGCTGGGGTGTTGAGCATGTTCAAATTTAGGTCGCCTAGCAGCACGAGCTCTGAAGATAGATGGGGGGCAATCAGTTCACATATAGTGTCCAGAGCACAGCTGGGGGCAGAGGGTGGTCTATAGCAGGCGGCAACGGTGAGAGACTTGTTTTTAGAGAGGTGGATTTTTAAAAGTAGAAGTTCAAATTGTTTGGGAACAGACCTGGATAGTATAACAGAACTCTGCAGGCAGTCTTTGCAGTAGATTGCAACACCGCCCCCTTTGGCCGTTCTATCTTGTCTGAAAATATTGTAATTGGGGATAAAAATGTCTGAATTTTTGGTGGTCTTTCTAAGCCAGGATTCAGACACGGCTAATACATCCGGGTTGGTAGAGTGTGCTAAAGCAGTGAACAAAACAAACTTAGGGAGGAGGCTCCTAATGTTAACATGCATGAAGCCAAGGCTATTACGGTTACAGAAGTCATCAAAAGAGAGCGCCTGGGGAATAGGAGTGGAGCCAGGTACTGCAGGGCCTGGATTCACCTCTACATCACCAGAGGAACAGAGGAGAAGTAGGATAATAGTACGGCTAAAAGCTATGAGAATTGGTCGCCTAGAGCTACCAGAGCAGAGAGTAAAAGGAAGTTTCTGGGGGCGATAAAATAGTTTAAAGGAATAATGTACAGACAAAGGTATGGTAGGATGTGAATACAGTGGAGGTAAACCTAGGTATTGAGTGATGATGAGAGAGATCTTGTCTCTAGAAACATCATTGAAACCAGGTGATGTCATCGCATATGTGGGTGGTGGAACTGCAGGGTTGGATATGGTATAGAGAGCAGGGCTAGAATCTCTACAGTGAAATAAGCCAATAAACACTAACCAGAACAGCAATGGACAAGGCATATTTACATTAAGGAGAGGCAAGCTTAATCGAGTGATAAATAAGGGTCCAGTGAGTAGAGGTTGGTTGGGGTCGTGGCGATCCAGACAGCTGGCCGGGTATATGGCTATCGGTAGCAGCATAGGATGGAGGTCTGTTTGTAGATACCTCGTGCGTTTCCGTCGGTAGGTTCCGTGTAGTGGGGTTTTGTTCAGATAGCAGCCGATAAGACAGCTAACGATTAGCGGGCCTCAGATGAGCGTTCAGGTAACGCCGGGACGGAGGTGCCGGTTGGATAAATCCCTCGGGCAGATAACGTCGGCAGTCAGTCGTGAAGGCCCGGTGGGGTTCCGTATCTGCAGCAGCAACAAAGAAGCGGGTCCGGATGGTGATGGAACTCCTCAGCTGGCTAGCTCCAGCATGATTTGAGTTAGCTCCGGGGTCGACGTAAGCCAATAGTCACACGGTATGCAGCTAGCTAGCTGCGAAATCAAGGTGCAAAATAGAGGCTGAGGCTGCGGTTGGAATCCGGGGAAACTGAGAGAAAAAAAGTCCCGGAATGCTCCGGTCCGAGTCGCGTTGCACTAAAGTGCCGGTAGATTATCGAGCTAGAGGAATAGCTGATGACCGCAAAACGTGGGCAGCTGAAACACCAACGCTAGCCAGCAAACCGGCTAATTTCGGGGCAGCTACAGATTAGCTTCTGGCTAGCTATCGGAGTAGCTTCTGGATTAGCTTTCAGGCTAGCTTCTGAATTAGCCCCTGGCTATCTTCCACGATGGATTTTCAGATTGAGGTGAATAGTACTTATTGTAATTGGTGAAGCGGGTTGCAGGAAAGCTTTTGCAGGAAAGCTTTTGTAGTTGAGTTCTTGGATAATAAAATAAAAAAAAGATATGTGAAGAAAAGGTGTAAATATATATATATACAGGACACGACACGACAACACGGAAAAATACGTCTGAACTGCTAAGCTACCTTGGATACACCATCCAAAGTGTGATGAATAACTTCACCATGCCTAAAGGGATATTCAATGTCTGCTTTTTAAGTTTTTACCCATCTCCCATTAGGTGCACTTTGCGAGGCATTGGAAAACCTTTCTGGTCTTTGTGGTTGAATCTATGTTTGAAATTCACTGCTTGACTGAGGGACCTACAGAAAATGGTATGTGTGCAGTACAAAGACAATGTAGTCATTCACAGTGGTGTAAATTACTTAAGTAAAAATACTTAAAAGTACTACTTAAGTAGTTTTTTGGGGTCTCTACTTTACTTTATTATTCATATTTTTTACAACTTTTATTTCAATACATTCCTAAAGAAAATAATGTACTTTTTACTCCATACATTTTCCCTGACACACTGAAGTACTCGTTACATTTTGAATGCTTAACAGGAGAGGACAATGGTCAAATTCAGGCACTTATCAAGAGAACATCCCTGGTCATCCCTACTGCCTCTGATCTGGCAGACTAAATACAAATGGTTTGTTTGTAAAGATATCTGAGTGTTTGAGCATGCCCCTGGCTATCCATACATTTTGAAATTATTTATACTTATATTTTAGCGATTACATTTACTTTTGATACTTAGGTATATTTAAAACAAAATACTTTCAGACCTTTACTCAAGTAGTATTTTACTGGGTGACTTT
Organism: Salvelinus fontinalis; assembly: GCF_029448725.1. Taxonomy (NCBI): domain Eukaryota; kingdom Metazoa; phylum Chordata; class Actinopteri; order Salmoniformes; family Salmonidae; genus Salvelinus; species Salvelinus fontinalis. The sequence goes on along the minus strand of NC_074685.1, from coordinate 26,925,905 downwards.
CACTATTACTTGAGTCCTGACTATCGCCCCGTAGCACGCACAGCTGTAGAAAATGAAATTATTTACAAATATAGTGCAGGAATTGTCTCACACATTTTTACTCCTGAACTTATTTTGGCTTGCCATGACAAAAGGGTTGAATACTTATTGACTCAAGACATTTAAGCTTTTGATTTGTAATGTATTTGTAAAAATTTCAGAAAACAAAATTCCACTTTGACATTATGGGGTATTGTGTGTAGGTCAGTAACCAAAAATCACAATTTAATCCATTTTAAATTCAGGTTGTAACACAACAAAATGTGGAAAAAGTCAAGGGGTGTGAAAACTTTCTGAAGGCACTACTAGAAAGTAAAGTACTATCTACTCAGAGACTAAGAGTGCAGTAGCAGGCTCTGGTATGGTTGAATCAAGTTCATGCTCTGACAGCCGGGAATAAGGGTCCTTAGCTTCTCAAGGACCAGGTTGAGGTAGAACTGTCTGGAACATCTATAACCAGTTAGCAGCAAGCATGTAAAGTTCAAACTCTCTAATCACAGATAACTTTACTCAAGTGCAACCCATGTCCACCCTATTACAGTAAGCACCTCTTACAAGCCCAATATCTGTAGTGAACACTTTCTGCCGTGTCTATTGTATTTCTCACAATGAAGATGTGTTCTGTAGATTGTTTGCCTTGGAGCAAGAGAGAGAGAGGGTGGAGTAGAGTGTAGGTCAGGGTGTGGGGTCAGGTCAACCTGTTCTGTTTGTGTTGCATTGTGCTCTGTGCTATCAACGTGATTACAGTACCTTACTTGTCGACACAGATTCCCTTCGACAGCAGCAAGGTCAGGCTCCAACCAGCCAGGCAAGGGCTGAGAAATCAATGTCGGCATCCCGTTGCATCGTGTTTCTTGCTGTGTGTCTGACTCTGAATACCCCTGGGATGTGTGCTATGCTTCTCTCCTCAGATAGGCAGGATGTCAGAGCTACCAGGAGGAGACTTCTCCAGGGAGTCGTTTAGCCACTGCAACACCCAAAAAACCTCCCAGATGCAGGTCAGACTGATCTCAAGGGCCAGGGGCTCCACTGACATTCCCAGTCAGTCTGTAGAATGAGACTTGGCTGTCAGGCTCAAACACATGCAGAGGACTCACATGAAGGCAGTAGGGAAAAACAGGGATTACAGCATTGGTCACAAGTACTGTTGGTATGTAGAGTGCAGGAACTGGGTCAGGAGAGAGCCTACGGGTGCTAATCAAAGCATGTGAGCGGAGTTGAGCAGTTAGAAATCCCGCTCATCGCTCACAGGAAGAAAAAATCTCCAGCTCTAAATTCACTCCATTCATTAAAATCACAATTTAACCAACACCCATCTATTTTTGTGACTACCTAGACCTACCAATTGGTTTTGAAGTATTGAAACCGAAGCATATAGACTTGAATGAAAACTATTTGAATAAACATGAAAAGGTGAATGTAAGAAGCGAACATATTTTAAAATAGGCTACACGTCATATTAAACAGCATATAAACACTCTAAATAGGTCAGGAGCCAGACAGCGAGCCTAAGAAGGAACGTAAATGAATTATTTAGGCTATATTATTTCAATTGTTTCAAAACTATAGCCTACAAAGATATACATTGTGAAGCATTTGCAAGTGCGAGACAATAGGCTGCTAGGGACATAAAGCGCTCGTGCTCACCATTTAAACAACATTTTGTTGTATTAAATCATTAGTCTATAAATTGAGCATATAGGCTGTGATTCACTTAGAATTAAATACATTAAATGAAAAACTACGTATTAGTGCCTTTGAATTCATTTTTTTAATTCATTTTTTGAAACACAAATTTGTAAAAAAAAATATTTATTTCTACAGGTAGGCCTAAAGGTGTTATGTAAAATAACCCAATCATAACAGAACGCTCCTTGAATGTGGGAATATACCAGGCCTATTGGGCCAAAATCAATTATGGTCTATTGTATAGATAATAGAACGAAGATGAACTAAATGTTTTAAGAGACCAGATATTTTGTTTATAAACACTTTGCTTCAATGACACAGTTATCTACCCAGCTCGTTCTTTTCTTTTAGCATGTGAATGTAGTAACATTGTGCTTTTGGGATACGTGTCTTTTCAGATACCACAATGATTCTTTAGTTGTGTACACTATATCACCGCACTACCTCTCTTGGTCCTCCTCTTTGTAAGTCATCTAGATTTAGCACCTGTGTGTTTTATCAGTTTCTATATGAAAATATTTAGCGAACTCCATGACAGTAGCTAAAGCAAGTGGCTCTAGCAACACACAAGTAGACTACAAATGCATGCTGGGGCGGCCATCCCCTGAGCTCGTAAAGTGAGCGTTACTGGAGCAAAATTGGAGTGGGCGAGAAGGCTGATGCTCCAGCCTTTGGGAATTTCGCTCCACACTCCAGTCAAATTGGGCACTCTCCTTGCTCCAGCTCCGCTCACATACTCTGGTGCTGATATTATGACAGCCATTATTATTATTAGTTTGAAATGATTTATTTGTCATTTAGCAGACACTTATCCAGAGCAACTGGGGTCTAAGTGCCTTGACAGATTTTTCACATAGCCAGCTAGGGGATTCAAACTAGCGACCTTTTGGTTCCTGGCCCAACGCGCTTAACTGCTAGGCTACCTGCCTCCCCCATCAACCAACAACTGCCATGTCTCCACGCAAGGCTCCTTTACCAGCAATCAGTGCTATATAAAACTAAAACTAATGTGAACGCTTTCTTTTATTCACATTGCCATTGGAAAACCAAGGCGTAAGCAAACTGCACACAGAGTAATGCACAAAGTAAGACACATTTCCACAAATGAGCCAGGCAGTAAGAGATATATGACCTTAGGTCATCAATGTTTACTCTGATTGGCTCATGTCAGCAATGTACAGTCAAAGCTATTTACTGAACAGTATAGTTAAAAGTGCTCTCCAACCAACACTATCCGATGATTGTCCAACACAAAGATTGAAACCTCTGACCATGGCTTGACCAAGAGGGTTTATTTCATTTTTTTTTCAATTGCTAACATGCATTGGTCAAAACTGAAGTCACATTGTCAAAACTCTTCACACAGTCAGCGAAACAGAAGTGTATGTGGACCAAACTGTGAATAATTTGTCATTGTTTTCACACAAAATGCATTCAATGACCACATTCTCTGAAATCCAACTCTTTTTTCATTCATACTCCACCACCTGCAAAACTATATATTTGCAGCACGTTTTCAAATGCTAACACACCGTTTACAAAATTGTTTAAAACACATTCAAAACAGAATGATGGCAAATGTCGTGCATTTCTGCAGTCACCAGATTGAAATATATAGAACATCTCAGCAGAATATTTAATTATTCTAAACACAGCTGATTGCAATTTCAGCTGAAAGCCTACCCAAGTGTCCTGTTTTTAGTCTCGTTACCAAACAGACAAAAGAGCATGGCTTCGGAATGATCCATGGAAACATGGATCAAGGAAGACAGGTTGGTGGGGAAAGAAGAGTGGCAGGGAGATGGAGAATATGTTTAGGAAAAAGAAGAGGAAGACCAAGAGCGGTAGTCTGACGAGATAAGGGCCACAATTATTGACCATGTTGTAAACCATGGTCTCTCTGAGAGAGGCAGGTTTAAGGTGCAACCAAATCTGCAGCATTCAACAGTTGCATCAATAGTAGGAATTTTCCGGCAAAACAACAGGTGAGATGTGCATCCTTCAATGATAATTGAACTACATATTACAGTACAGTATGTTCACAATTTTACATGTACTGACATTTTGAAATATATTGATTGTTTTGTGTTTTTCAGTAGGATCCAAAGGTTGCCTCCCACAGGAGGGAGAGGTAGAATATTATCAGATGCGCAGGAAATTGCCATTGTTGACATGGTAACTGCGAGAAATTCGGGACAGAGTGCTGGCAGACAATATCACTTTTGGGAATGTGAATACGGTCAGCACAATGACAATTGCCAGAGTCCTAGAGAAACCAGGCAAACTGCACATACATTCATCTTTGTGGATGGAGCTGGATTCAACATGGCTAAAAACAATCCCCAGGGGAAGAAATGTGATTGGACAGAGAGCAACCGTGGATGTCCCAGGCCAGAAAGGAGCTAACAGTGTGCAGCACTGTCCAATGATGGTTTGCTGTTACACAAACCACTCATTGGCCCCTACAATACAGAGAGGCTCATTTATTTTCTGGATGACCTGCATAATCGACTTGTGCCCGTCAGAGGAGAGAGGGGAAAGAAACTCCCCTACCTTCGTTGTTGTGTGGGATAATGTGGCATTCCACCACTCGGCTGCAGTCACAGACTGTTTTGCTGCACATTCCAGGATGTCAGTACTATTCCTGCCTCCATACTCCCCCTTCCTAAACCCCATAGAGGAGTTTTTCTCTGTGTGGAGGTGGAAGGTTTATGACCACAATCCACATGACCAGATGTCCTTACTGGATGCCATGAATGAGGGGTGTGGAGACACTTCTCCTGAAGACTGCCAGGGTTGGAATAGACATCCCAGAAGATAATTTCCAAGCTGCATCGCCAGAAAAGACATAAGATGTGATGTTGATGAGAACTTGTGCCCAAATGCAGGAGAGAGGGAGAACTAGAACCTTCACAGTACTGTACAGTAATGGTGATTATACTATACATGTTGTTGATATTTTTTTTGTCATTATTATTGCAGCCCTGTAATTTCAGGAATTTGTTTTTTGTTTCAACTTTTTATTTTTCCATAAGTAAATGACTATATGCAAGGATATAGAAAAAAATGAAGACTATTGAAGCAAATTGCTGCATTTCTGATTCATTCTTGTTACATATACTTTAGTACAGTTAAAGTGAAAAGGTGCTATTTTTATTCTATAATGAAATACTGATTTATGTGAAAAATCATTCAAACTTAAAAGAGAAAAGTTAATGTATGTAATACTCCCTGTTAGTGTTTTTGAGGACAGTGTGTTATGAGTGACAACTTATGCTTTCTGAGTTAGAATTGTTGCCAGTGTTATGGTCAAACAAGCTTATTTTGAGACATGTATAAAGTGTTTTGGTGGTTTGAGTTTTGGAGGTGAGATGAACTGTTTGGCCAAGATACATGTTGGTAATGCAGACTGTGTGAAGAGTTTTGAAAAAGTGGCTTCAGTATTGATCAATGCTTGTTAGCAATTGAAAAAAACGAATGCCAAGGAGGCCAATAGATTCCCTTTCATCCTGTGTCATTATGCTCCTTTTGTATGCATCTCCTCTCCCTCTAGTATTCCTGGTGACATTGTGTCGCACATTAAGAGCACAGCAGCAGTTAGGTCTGCTTTGTTTTGCTTCTCGATGATCAGAGAGAACCATGTTCTCAAGGAGACAGGAGAGAGGTGTTGAATGGAATTACATCGCATTCGCCTCCGTCATTCTTCACTAATTCATGCTTGCTCTCTTAATGTACTGACATGTCATGGGGAGAGGTGCATTGTGTTTACATGGCCTTGTATAAACTCAGCAAAAAAAGAAACGTCCCTTTTTCAGGATGCTGTCTTTCAAAGATAATTCATAAAAATCCAAATAACTTCACAGATCGTCATTGTATAGGGTTTACACACTGTTTCCCATGCTTGTTCAATGAACCATAAACAATTAATGAATATGCACCTGTGGAACGGTCATTACGACACTAACAGCTTACAGAAGTAGGCAATTAAGGTCACAGTTATGAAAACTTAGACACTAAAGAGGCCTATCTACTGACTGTGAAAAACACCAAAAGAAAGATGCCCAGGGTCCCTCATCTGCGTGAACGTGTCTTAGGCATGCTGCAAGGAGGCATGAGGACTGCAGATGTGGCCAGGGCAATAAATTGCAATGTCCGTACTGTGAGACGCCTAAGACAGCGCTACAGGGAGACAGGATGGACAGCTGATCGTCCTCGCAGTGGCAGACCACGTGTAACAACACCTGCGCAGGATCAGTACATCCGAACATCACACCTGCGGGACAGGTACAGGATGGAAGGGGTGATGGTCGGATTTGCGTTTATTGTCGAAGGAATGAGCGTTACACCGAGCCCTGTATTCTGGAGTGGGATTGATTTGGAGGTGTAGGGTCTGTCATTGTCTGGGGCGGTGTGTCACAGCATCATCGGACTGAGCTTGTTGTCATTGCAGGCAATTTCAACGCTGTGCGTTACAAGGAAGACATCCTCCTCCCTCATGTGGTACACTTCCTGCAGGATCATCCTGACATGACCCTCCAGCATGACAATGCCACCAGCCATACTGCTTGTTCTGTGCGTGATTTCCTGCAAAGCAGGAATGTCAGGGTTCTGCCATGGCCAGCAAAGAGCCCGGATCTCAATCCCATTGAGCATGTCTGGGACCTGTTGGATCGGAGGGTCAGGGCTAGGGCCATTCCCCCAAGAAATGTCCAGGAACTTGCAGGAGCCTTGGTGGAAGAGTGGGGTAACATCTCACAGCAAGAACTGGAAAATCTGGTGCAGTACTTAATGCAGCTGGTGGCCACACCAGATACTGACTGTTACTTTTGATTTTGACCCCCCTTTGTTCAGGGACACATTATTCAATTTCTGATAGTCACATGTCTGTGGAACGTGTTCAGTTTGTCTCAGTTGTTGAATCTTGTTATGTTGATACAAATATTTACACATGTTAAGTTTGCTGAAAATAAATGCAGTTGACAATGAGTTTACGTTTATTTTTTTGCTGAGTTTAGTAAGTGACCTTATAAGTGCATGAGAAACACACAGGCCCTGAGGAGAGAGAATCAGGGCCGTACACAACAGAAGACTCAGACATTGTTAAAGGCCCAAAGCAGACATTTTTAAAATATCAAGTCATTTCTGGGTAAGAATTAAGTACCTTACTACATTGGCTTGCGAAAGTATTCACCCCCTTGGCATTTCTTCTATTTTGTTGCTTTACAACCTGGATTTAAAATTGATTTTATTGGGGGGTTGTATCATTTGATTTACACAACATGCCTACCACTTCGAAGATGCAAAATATTTTTTATTGTGAAGCAAACAAAAAATAAGACAAAATACTGAAAACATGAGCATGCTTAACTATTCACCCCACCGAAGCAAATACTTTGTAGAGCCAGCTTTTGCAGCAATTACAGCTGCAAGTATCTTGGGGTATATCTCTATAAGCTTGGCACATCTAGCCACTGGGATGTTTGTCCATTCTTCAAGGCAAAACTGCTCCAGCTCCTTCAAGTTGGATGGGTTCCGCTGGTGTACAGCAATCTTTAAGTCATACCACAGTTTCTCAATTGGATTGAGGTCTGGGCTTTGACTAGGCCATTCCAAGACATTAAAATGTTTCCCCTTAAACCATTCAAGTGTTGCTTTAGCAGTATGCTTAGGGTCATTGTCCTACTGGAAGGTGAACCTCTGTCCCAGTCTCAAATCTCTGGAAGACTAAAACAGGTTTCCCTCAATAATTTCCCTGTGTTTAGCACCATCCATCATTCATTCAATTCTGACCAGTTTCCCAGTCCTTGCCGTTGAAAAACATCACAACAGCATGATGCTGCCACCACCATGCTTCACTGTGGGGATGGGGTTCTCGGGGTGATGAGGTGTTGGGTTTGCACCAGACATAACGTTTTCCTTCTTTTTTTCCCCTTCCTTTCCTCAATTTTAGTCTCATCTGACCAGAGTACCTTCTCCCATATGTTTGGGGAGTCTCCCACATGCCTTTTGGTGAACACCAAATGTTTTTGCTTATTTGAATCTTTAAGCAATTACTCCAATCTCCGCTGTGGAGCTTTGCAGCTCCTTCAGCCTGATCTTTGGTCTCTTTCTTGCCTCTCTGATTAATGCCCTCCTTGCCTGGTCATTGTGTTTTGGTGGGCAGCCCACTCTTGGCAGGTTTGTTGTGGTGTCATATTCTTTCCATTTTTTAATAATGGATTTATTGGTGCTCCGTGGGATGTTCAAAGTTTCGGATATTTTTTTATAACCCAACCCTGATCTGTACTTCTCCACAACTTTGTCCCTGACCTGTTTGGAGAGCTCCTTGGTCTTCATGGTGTCACTTGCTTGGTGGTGCCCCTTGCTTAGTGGTGTTGCGGACTCTGGGGATTTTTTTTCATTTCACATTCACCAATTTGGACTATTTTGTGTATGTCCACTACATGAAATCCAAGTAAAAATCTATTTAAATTACAGGTTCTAATGCAACAAAAACAGTAAAAATGCCAAGGGGGATGAATACTTTTGCAAGGCACTGTATAATAGTTTTCCATTAAAACGCTCATTTAATATACTATTGTATTCACTGTAGTGTTTTTGTGGACTTTGCTGTATTATTCACTGTGTCCGCAAAAACACTACAGTATTTACTAGCAGTAGTTAGTTAACTATAGTTTAAATACTATAGTAAAATAACTGTACTATACACAATTTATATGTAGTAATTCATGTAGTGTTTTTGCAGACTGCAATATACAGGTATATAATCTAGTGTTTTTGTTTAATTACCTTTGACATAGAAGTGGCTTTCTCCTTGAGCAAACAAACTGCAGAGAGGTTTGGAACTCTTTGTTATTGGTATATTAACCAATTTACAGTCTTGTGATGCCACCAGGCAAACCAAAACTCCTGCCCATGCAAACAAGCTGATTAAAAGGTTAGCAGGCTCTGTTGGCAAGTGTCTTCACTGACATTTTCAACCTCTCCCTGACCCAGTCTGTATTACCTACACGTTTCAAACAGACCACAATAGTCCCTGTGCCCAAGAACACAAAGGTAACCTGTCTAAATACTATCGCCCCATAGCACGCACAGTTGTAGACATGAAATGCATGAAATGCTTGAAATGAAAGGCTGGTCATGGCTCACATCAACACCTTCATCTCAGACACAATGGACCCACAGCTGACGCAATCTCTAACGGGATCTCTATTGCACTCCACACTGCCCTCTCCCACCTGGACAAGAGGAACATCTATGTGAGAATGCTGTTCATTGATTACAGCTCAGCGTTTAACACCAAAGTGCCCTCAAAGCTCATCACTAAGCTAAGGACCCTGGGACTAAACACCACCCTTGGCAACTGGATCCTGGACTTCCTGACGGGCCGCCCCAGGTGTTGATGTTAGGCAACAACACATCAACCATGTTGACCCTCAACACGGGGGCTCCTCAAGGGTTCGTTCTTAGACCCCTCCTGTACTCCCTGTTCACCCACGACTGCATGGCCGTGCACATCTCCAACACCATCATTAAGTTTGCTGACGACACACCGGTGGTAGGCCTGTTCACCGACAACAATGAGACAGCCTATATGGAGGAAGTCAGAGACCTGGCAGTGTGGTGCCAGGACAACAACCTATCCCTCAATGTCAGCAAGACAAAGGAACTGATCGTGGACTACAAAAAACAGAGGGCCGAACACGCCCCATTCACATCGGTAGCCTTTAGTGGAATGGGTTGAGGCTTCAAATTCCTCGTGTCCACATCACTAAGGATCATCGGTCCACACACATCAACACAGTCGTGAAGAGGGCACGACAACGCCTCTTCCTCCTCTGGAGGCTGAAAAGATTTGGCATGGGCCCTCAGATCCTAAAAAGTTATACAGCTGCACCATTGAGAGCATCTTGACTGGCTACATCACTGCTTGGTATGGCAACTGCTTGGCTTCTGATCGTAAGGCGCTACAGAGGGTAGTGTGTATGGCCCAGTACATCACTGGAGCTGAGCTCCCTGACATCCAGAACTTCTATACCAGGCAGTGTCAGAGGAAGGCCTTAAACTCCAACCACGCAAGTCATAGACTGTTCCCTCTGCAACCGCACGGCAGGCGTTACAGATGCACTGCTAAATAGTTAGTTCAATAGTTAACCAAATAGCTACCTGCATTCACCCTTTTTGACCTTACTTTTTTGACTCATGACATATGCTGCTGCTACTGTTTATTATCTAACCTGTTGTCTCGTCACTTTATTCCTAGTTATATGTACTTATCTACTTCAATTACCTCGTACCCCTGCACATCGACTCGGTAGTGGTTACCCATGTATATGCCAAGTTATCGTTTATTGTGTATTTATTATTACTTCTATCATTAAGCGTTTTACTTTTCTATTATTTCTCTATTCTTTCTCTCTGCATTGTTGGGAAGGGCCAGTAAGTAAGCACTTCACTGTTAGTCTACACCTGTTGTTTACGAAGAATGTGACGAATAACATTTGAACTCCATCTTAGATCATGTGCTACTCTGCGTTGGTGACCACTGTGGGGAACAATAAATAGGTAGGCTGGCTGACTGCATATGAATAAACAGTTGTTAAAGACAGGGTTGGGTATTTCCTAGAAGTAATCTGTAAATAAAGGTGATTCTGAACTCTGTGGTAGGCTTACATTCTCCAGTATGTTGCTGGACTCTGCTGCTGTGGTCCAACCCAAATCTGTTAAGGCATGTAAAGCACAAAACGCACTCTCCACTTTTGAAATATTTTTTATTTAGCAAATACGGTAACACCTCACTCCCTACAGACACAAGCAAAAACTCATCACAGAAATGTTGCAGCAGCCTACACCTAAACATTTTCGATCTGGCATGCTGTATGGGATGAAAACGAGAGGATTTTCCATTCTGATCAACTGTAGGCTACTGATTACCCACATGATAAAATACTACAGTTTACTATAGAATTCTGTAGTAAACTGATGTATACTGTAGAATACTACTACACACTGCAGTATCCCTCGATCATGTACAGTACTTACTGAAGAATGTTGTAGTATACTATAGTAAATACTACAGTATTCTCCACAAAATTGTACTGTAATGTCTCTAAAACACTACACTTTAACTACAGTAAATACTACAGTATTTAATTTGCATATACCCTACCCATTCCCCAATTTGTGCCACCTATAAGTGAGAAACCTACATGCCAAGAATTTATCATATATTGTGTTCCATACATAGAAAAGAGCAGACCCCAGTCCTACCTACCTACAGATTATGGAACATTTGCTCTCCAGTTGGTTTCCTCAAGGAAAAAGACTCCACTTTTATGTAAAAGATAATAAAACAATAACACTATAGTAAATATTACAATATGTCTAAAAAAAAACACTACAATAAATACTATAATAATGTCCCCAAAAACACTACAGTAAACACTACAGTATACTACAATCCGCAAAAAAACTACAGTGAATACACAGTAATTATACCATGGTGTCAGGTTTTGGCCAAGACTGTTCGGGTTTTGGTCACTAGATGTCCCCATTGCACCTTTTTTGTACCTTTTGTTTTTCTTGCTCTAATTATTGTTTGCACCTGTAGGTCATTCCCTTGTTAGTATTTAAACCCTGTGTGTTCCTCAGTTCCTTGCTCAGTGTTTGTAAGTTAGCACCCAGCCCAAGCATTGTTTTATACAGATATTTCTCTTGTTGGATTTTCCAGAGGTTCTCTGGTTTAGTTCTTGTGTATTATTTGAGTAGTCTTTTGAGGTTTGTGTTTCCCTGCTGTTTTTTACCACTTTGTGGAGTTTCTTTTGTATTTTGGAGGATTTCCATTTTGTGCCTCTTGGCTTTATTTTTGGACATTGTGGATTTAGTTTCTTTGCCTGACGATTTTGTTCTTTTATTAAACCACCATCTCTAGTACTGCTGTTTCTGCCTCATCTTCTGGGTTCTGACGATTATTAGTGACTGTTTCTCGCACCGGGTCCTGACACATGGTGTACTATAGTATTTTGTCATGTGGGTATAACCGCAGCTGCATATGCTAGAACCAATGTGCCCTGTCCCCTCTGGCCAGGGTAAACAAACTGGTAACGTTTTGTATTTATAGCCCATTTATTTGTGTTAGGAGATTATATTTTGTTGATTTTATGCAATTCATCATTAGAACTGACTGAGCAGTTGCTGATGCTACATGTCAATGTGAATAATTTCTCACATTTCTCCACTTTCAGGGGTATAACATTACAATTATATAGCTAATAGGATATCTGTTACCTTATCAACTGAGGTGAATGAACCTACAGCAGCCAAGGTAATAATGGCTGGGGTCATATTGGCTTGTTTTTGCTGTTCTCCAAATTGCACTTTAAAGTTTTTAATTGTATACAAATGCAGTAAATGAGTTTCACCCTTCAAACTCTGGTCCCATTATAGCCCATACAAAACCTACTTCCACTGATTAATCACTGTCATACCCGACAGGGTCTGGATTTATACCTGGTTAGGTTACCAGATCAGGAAAAACTATGGGCCCCAGGGAAAAAAAATTGCCCCACCAATCTGGGACCTGTGGTGCCACATCTGTCCTCAATACTAAACATACACCCCTTCAGCCACAAAGTGTTAATTCACTTTTTTCCATCATTCATCAATATGGAAAAGCTAATTGGAGTTTTATATTTCACCATGGGCATTTATATTGCAGTCTCAAAATTGTCAAATGTACAATGTTCCAATCATGTGAAGAATTACTGGACATACTGTATTTTCTCTATATTCAAATAGAGACATGTAATATAAAATATTACACCATAACAATTAGAGTCAGTGAAAATAGTACAGAAATATTGAAAGTATAGTTTTGCGAGGTTTGGATTCACTTGATGATGATCTGGACCTGACTATAATTTATGCATTAATATAACTACAAAAATAATTAATGAAGGTCACAGGAAGTCCAATTCTTATCTTTTTCCCACTAATTGGTATTTTGACAATTCTCAGATATGTTCACATCCAATATTTTTCAGAGCTGATTTGATTGGTCAAAGACCAATTATTGAAAAGAATTGGGCTGCCTGTGTAAACGCCGCAAAATGAAAGATCATCATGAGATGATCTGAGTACCCTCTTTATGTTGCAAAAAAGACATTTCCTGTGTTTTATATATAATTCCACACTGTGGTTGGAATAATAGTGTGAAATTGTGAATATTATGATAATGTACGAGTGTAAGAGCTGTTTGAAAAGACCACCTGAAACTTTGGCCTGTTTTGGTGGTATGGAGTTTTGGCCTGCCTCCTGACAACACCAGGTGGTTAATTAATAGACCAATAAGAAAGAGTTCCAAACACAGAAGGTTAGTGGCACAGGCTCATGGTAATGAACAGGCTCATGGTAATGAACAGGCTCATGGTAATGAACAGGCTCATGGTAATGAACAGGCTCATGGTAATGAACAGGCTCATGGTAATGAACAGGCTCATGGTAATGAAGGGGCTCATGGTAATGACTGGAGCGGATTTGGTGGAATGGTATCAAATACATCAAACATGGTTTCCAGGTGTTTGATGCCATGCCATTTGCTCTGTTCAGGCCATGAGCCATTCTCCCCTCACCAGCCTCCACTGGTTCCAAACATCTCTGCCAATAACAGCTAGTTTCAGTTTTCCCCTCCCCACTTAGACCACTCACAGACAGTCCTAGCAAAATTCATGTTTGAGAAATTGCTCTTTGCTAAGAAGCAATTTGTTTCTTCTTGAGCATTTTAATTGAAAACAGTCACAGTAAGGTGCTTCATTGTTACCCAGAAGTGATTTGATATTGAGATAAAAATGGCTGCATTGGGCCTTTAACTTTCTAAACGTAATAAAAAATCAATTACAGGTTTATGGGTAGTGTGAACTCTTATCTATTATTGATTTAACTGCAGCGTTCATAATTTCTAAATCCCAAAATCTACAGCTCAGAGAAGTGCGCTAATGGAAGAGTTCATAAAGTCAAGACATCCAAATTCCATTTCCTTAGATTCTAGTGAGACAGACATGCACACACAAACAACTCCAGCACCACCTCAGACATGTTTACCCCAGCCCTCCCACTGGAATCGCCCATATCCGCACTACCTATAAGCCACACATACAGTATATGACGGGCATTCACCACACACTCATTCATAAGTGCAGGGATACACGCATGCACAGACATGCACATGTTCTAACCTTCCATGTCAGTTGTTTCTAGCTGTGAATGGTGAACGTCTATGCTTTGATGTGCGTTATGCATTGCATCTTTTTCTCTTTCATGCTTTTATGCTGAAATATGACACTAAGATGAAGAGCGGCAGTGAGCCTGTTTCAGCAAACCTGCTTAAAACAAAGCCTTGAGCTAATAATGCTCAATAAATGATAGAATATTCTTATAATGAGAAACAACCCAATGGGCATAGATGTCAGTTCAACGTCTAGTTTTGATTTACATTTGGTTTAGTTGTCAACTAACGTGAAATCAAGAAAAAAAATCACCATGTCATTGGATTTAGCTTAAAGGTTGGGTGAAAAAAAGAGACAATTTCCTTACGTTGATGTAATAAAAAATAAAAAAGTTTTACATTGCCTGCATTCCAAACATGTAAAAGACACACCATCTCCCCTCTGCCCTCAAGTTAAGCGGACTCTTCGGATGACGTATGATGAGTTGACACTTGCAGGGGAAGAACGAATTCGTTAATGATGTTTTATGCAAAGATCCCATTCAAAATCATCATTTGTCAATTCCTTTTATGAAAACCTTTACAGCTCTCAATTTCAGGATGATGGTTGTGAAAGTTACATTTGCCACATTCAGAATTCTGTCCCAGTAATTGAGGATGATTTCCACTCAGTTTGCGATTCACCTGTGTCAATTGGAGAAATTAGAGAGGCTCTGAATTCAATGAAAAAAGGGAAATCACCTGGCCCTGATGGCCTGTCAGTTGAATTCTATAGACAGTTTTGGGAGTTGCTAGAAGACCCGATTTTCAATATGTTTCAAGATTGCATTAAAAATGGGGAAATAGTCTCCACTATGAAACAGGGCCTTATTTCATTAATTCCGAAGCCTGATAAAGACTCTTCTCTCATTGACAATTGGAGACCAATTACTTTATTAAATGTTGATTACAAATTGATTGCTCTGGTTTATGCCAAAAGATTAAAGAAAGGAATAGATACCATTATAAATGAGACTCAAACAGGATTTATGAAGGGCCGTCACATATGCTCTAACATTCGTTTAGTCTTGGACCTTATAGATTATTCAGATGCAATTGACTCAGATGCGGTTGTCCTATTTCTGGACTTCTGTAAAGCCTTTGACACAATTGAACATGAATTTCTCTTTAGGTCTCTGTCACGACTTCCGCCGAAGTCGGCCCTTCTCCTTGTTCGGGTGGTGTTCGGCGGTCGATGTCACCGGCTTTCTAGTCACCACCGATCCATTTTTCAGTTTTGTTTTGTCTGTATTACACACACCTGGTTTCAAATTCCCCTATCATGTTCCCTATTTAACCCTCTGGCATACATTTCTGTTCTGTCCGTGATTGTTTGTTTCGTTAGTGGTTGTTGTTAGTGCATGTGTGTTTGTTATATTCCCTATGAGGAATTTTTGCTTGTATTTTGAGTAAACGCCGTTGTTTTGCTCAACACCTGTGTCCTGCGCTTGACTCCGCTACCTCTCTGCACACAATCCCTGACAGTCTCTTAAACTTTTGGGATTTGGTGAACATTTTATTAAAGTAATTCGCATGTTTTACAAAGATATAAATAGTTCTGTGCTACTAAACCTCAATACTTCCAAAACATTTAGTAGCAACAGAAGTGTATGACAGGGATGCCCAATTTCGCCATTTTTATTCATTTTGGTTGTGGAACTTCTATCTCTAGATATTCTGAATGATGCAAATTTGTATGGCTTAACCATTTTTAATAAAGAAATCAAAATTTCCCAACTACTCTTTTCTTAAGAGACAAAGACCAGGTCGCACATGCCCTTAATTCTATAATTGCATTTTCTATTGCATCGGGATTAATGCTGAATGTTTCTAAATGTGAAATCTTATGTTTATTTGACTCTGATGATAAAGAAATTGAAAATATTCCTGTAAAGGACTGTGTTAAATATTTAGGAATACATCTGTCAAAAAAACACTTAGACAACATTTGCATTTCTCTCCTAAAATTAAGAGAACTAAAAATATATTTAATAATTGGCTACAAAGAGATCTTTCTATACTTGGGTGAGTACTTCTGTCCAAGGCAGAGGGACTGTCTCGTTTTGTGTACCCCTCATTATCGTTATGTGTAAATCCAGCTACTTGTAAAGAGATCAATAAGACCTTTCTTGACTTCATCTGAAAAAATAGGTCTCACAAACTACTATAAAAATATGTCCTTTCTAACAAAAAAGCTGAAGGCGTCTAGAAGTGTTGGATTTTGTTGACATAAATAACACTTTCAAGATACACTGTTTGAAAAAATGTTTGCTCGATACTGATTCAATATGGTATTTCATTCCAAATAATGTGTTTAATAAATTGGGAGGTTTTCAATTTTTACTGAAATGTAATTATATTCCTGAAAGATTACCTGCTAAATTAGCTAGGTTTCACCAACAAGCTTTACTGGCCTGGAAAATGTTTCCTGCACAATTTTTCCCCTCATAAAGCTCTTTTGTGGAATAATTCAGACACAACTGTAAGGAATAAGTCATTATTCTACCCCAGCTGCCATGAGAGGAATATTGACTTTGTTCTTGATATTTTCGACAACAAGGGTAATATTCTCACATATGAACAATTTATAACATTGAAAGAGTTTCCAATACCTTTCAGAGAGTTTATTTCTGTGATCAAAGCCGTTCCCAGTGGTCTAACTACACTTCTGAAAAGTCATCTTAATTTTGGGAATGATCACAAAGTTTATCCAGAACTCAGATTGGAAGGCGTGGGCTTACTTGAGAAATCTTGTTGTAATAAATATATAAGACAAATTCTTCATTCACAAAACCAACTTACACCGAGAGGAAAGTTTTTCTGGAACATGCTTATTCCTGACATTGTCTGGAGAAATGCATGGTTAAGGCCTTACAAATACTGTATACCAAACAAAGTTAAGGAAGTGCACTTCAAAATTTTACATAAGATATATCCATGTAATTCTATGATTTCCAAATGTGTTGCTATTGATGATATCTGCGTTTTCTGTGAAAAAGAAGGTGAGAATCTGTCTCACTTGTTCTTTGAATGTAAATTTATGTCAGAATTTTGGGAAAACCTTGCAAAGTACTTTTTTTTACATTATGAACACTGCCTATAATTTTTACATAAAATATATAATATGTTACTATTGCAATGATAACAAAACCACTGAAATTATTGTACCTTTTTTTTTATTCTTGTTGCCAAATACTTTATACACAAACAAAAATTACAAAATTCTATACCAAAATTACTAATTTTTCTGATTTCATTTATTTATCTTATCAAAACACTAACCCTAGTGAATAACAACAAGAATAACATCTTCATGAATCATTATAATAAGATTTTTTCAGAGTGAATATAATTGCACTTAAATTGTTTATTTTTTTGTATTTTATTTGTATTTATATTTTTTGTATGTTTGAGCATTGTTAATACCTGTGTTTGGTTTGCTAGACATGTTTGATGTAGCAATGTAAGTTGATTTTTGTATAAAAAAAAAAATATAATAATAAAAAATAAAAATAAAATAATAATAACAAATTCATTTTAAATGGACCGCCCTTGCCTGGAAATGTGTCACTTGTTCGTCCCACGGTTGTGTTTTCAGTCATCATAGAACCACCGGTAGCTGTTGTGTGTTCTTTATGCACTACCGTCAATTATGCTGGCATTTCCTATCTTGGCTAAAAGACAACACATCTGCAGACAACCGACAATATCTGGTAAATTTTAAATTACAATGTATAAGTGTATTGTCAGGGTAAGTTGTATGTGCTAACTAACGTTTCCAAAAGCTAACCAAACAAAAACATAATTACTTTTACGATATGTGTTTGTGCCGTCATGTGCATTAGTAGCACAATTTCTAACTTATTTACATTCGTTTTTACTTACAAGTGTATGTTGACTCCTCCATATTGATGTTGGTTTTAAGTTTTGGCTGACTTTCCTTAGCGGATGTACAATTATCGCAAATTGAATTATGGGGCATTTCAGGCCCCGGAGTGAACATAATTGTACACTCGCAACCTCGATCACAAACGAGGGTCGAGGGGCTTACGTTGCCAACTTCCCTTGCTTGGCTAATTGTTTGGACGGACGGCAAAGATGGCCGCGGGGATTCCCCTAGGGCATATGGCAGGGTAAGTGGAAGACAGTGTTTCTTTTTATGTGTTTGAAACGCAGCGATTGATTCAACGTCATCACATTATTATGCCATTTTTAATACATGGAAACAACGATGATTGAACCAGTTTTTGCCCAGTGGGAAAGGCCATTGTATTAGACTTCAGTTCTGATGGCTATGGATAAACCCACTCTGAAGGAAATGGTTGGTGATAATAACAATTGCTAATTATGGTAATATGACCTTTCATGCTTGAATGATCCTTGCTCGTGTTAAGAGTGTCAGAAGTGCCCATATATTTTCTTGTCATATGTGTTGACACTTTCCATTTAACCTCACAAGTCAACCCTGAGGCATTTAAAAAAAAAGAAACCATCTGATAGAGCTCCCTATGTGCAGTCAGACTTGTACTGGTACAGTATGTGATGTATGATGTAACCATGGCCTTGAGATGGTTTAGATATACTTCAATCAAGGTGGTGGTGTCTGTTAATGTCACCTGTTCATGTGTATGATTGGTTGCATGAGATGGTGGTGGCTAATTAACTAGGAAACTAACACCAACTTATTGTACATTAATCAACTTCTAATGTAAAAGCTCACAGTCTTAAATAGAACTCTGTGTTCCACACCTGAGTTCTCCTCCTAACTTTTTCAACTTGAGTTTATATCATCTATGACATGCCCTCAGATCACAGGAACAGCTTGAACATAAGCCAATTGTCTGACCAGCAGATGAATTAGAATGATTTGGCCCTTAATGCTTGTCAAACAGTGTGATTTTTCCTGTTCAGATCTGACTCACAGGTCTACCCTTTTCTTCCCTTGTAATTGCCCAATATGAGTTATAGGGATGACCCATTGTATAATGATCACCTTCATGTGAATCACAATGACTCATACACACACAAAAAATAACCCTTTCTTAAGCTTCTATAGAGTGCTTTGTTGTGTCACAAATCACCATGTCGGAAGACCAAACTCAGTCTGTTGAAAGTCCTCCAATCGTCCACATGACTGGCTGCATTTTGTTACCACCAGAAACTTCGGGAAGAAGTTTAGTTTTTCTAAGGACCCAGAAAATGGAGACAGTGGATGAACCTATTCAAGTAAGTAAATATGTTGAAAGTAATAAAACAATGTATTATTAGCTAGCTTGACACAGAACATTGGAGTGCAGGCTAACTCAAATGATCTGCTAACGTAATGTTCGCTACTTAGCTAACTTTACATTCTGTATAGCTAGCTAGCTAGCTACATGAATTAAATAACTTCATATTAGGTAGTTAGCCATCTTGATGCATTTGTAGCTAGGTAGGTAGCTTGCTAACAGCCGTGGAAGAGGATGAAAGGATTAGCTAGCACTTCCAGCTGGAAGGGAGAGTAGGCTACTCTGGATAGGGCAGGTAACTTTGTGGGAGGACATTGTGAAACTATTCTCCAGTTTCAGTCCCTGGTGAGAAACTGAGGACAGAGAACGATCTAGCAACATAATAGTCAGGGCTGTCTAACTTGAGTATAATGCAGCCTGTTTCTTTGATGTTTTCTGATCTCATGAACAGAGAGCTTCCAAACCCTGTCTGCAGATGAAGAGGTCCCAATGAATGTCCCAAGAGAATAAGGGTCATCCTTGTATACAATGGATTACTGTATATGTTAGCAAATTTTGTGAACAAAAATACAGTTCAAGGTCACACATTGTATAAACCTATTACAACTGTAGCAGGCCAACCCTGCTGGGTGTGCAGCAGTAGAGGCTGCTGAGGGGAGAACGGCTCATAATAATGTCCGGACAGAGCAAATGGAATGGCATCAAACACCTGAAAATCATGAATGATACCACTCCAGTCATTACCACGAGCCCATTCTCCACAATTAAGGTGCCACCAACCTCTTGTGGAGTGCAGGCTTCTCTTCCAGCCCAGTACTAACACACCTGATTCATCGTATCAAACCTAATTAGTTTATAATCAAGTGTGTTATCGCTGGGCTGCAACAGAAGTCTGCTCACCTAGTAGATCAGGGATCAGTGGAGTGACGTTGGCCACCTCTGGTATTTACTTCTTTCTTTTTTTACCTGAAATTGTGTTTTAGTAGTAATAGCCTACTTGTTACTAAACTGTTGAACCTTTACATAAGAGTTCACTTGTACACTTTAAAACGATATGAAAGTGTTGGTTGAAGATAAGTCTTTAAATTTGTTTAGTTTGTTAACTTAATTATTATTCAAGATGAACTAGTGTTGATGTTGATTAATCACAGATCACAATCCAGCAACAAAATGAGGGAAGGGAATCTGTCACTGATTTCTCTGTATTCTCAAATGAACATTACCTTTCTGTTCAGTCATAAGCTCTCCAATTAGTTTTTTGATTGGCACAATTTTGTTTAGGATATCTGCTATGTGAACCCATTTCGCAACTGATAATGGCATGCAACTCCAATGCAGCCATAGGACTACAGCAGTGGTTCCCAACTCCAGTCCTTGAGTACCCCCAACACACCTGTTGTAGCCCTGGAAAAACATACTTGATTCAATTAATTGAGGGCCTGATGATTAGTTGCTAAGTTGAATCAGGTGTGTGTCTGTGGCTACAATAAAACTGCACTGTTCTGGGTCCATGAGGACTGGAGATGAGAACCACTGGCCTACAGTAATATGGCATTAGAGCCAATTCATGCTTGACCTGAAAATGTGCTAGGAGGTGCCGTATGGATGGTGTGACACAATTGCAGAGGCCAAATTGAGCTCTGTTCCGTAACGCCGTGCGCCTCTCAAATGTTGTAACAATGGGAAGGCCTCCATGTAGCTCTGCATTGACATGATTGGTTGACAGTAGTTGGGGGCGAGAGTTCCTATATAAAACAAACTCACTTCCTTCACAACAGCTCTGTGCTGCGCCGCGAAGCGCAAGAAGTAGGAGTGCCCTGGCTTCTGCAGAGGCCATATCACATAAATGCTGCACGGCCAACGCAGACGCCGGATTAACCATGCAGCGCCTTTAAGCCTTATGTGCATTTGCAATGCATCCCTTGACATTGTGCATCTGAAGCAGAGAATAGCTTAACTCACACACCGTTCACATATTGTTCAGCTATATGTTCTCAAATTAAAAATGAGACCAGTAGATAATGGATATGAGGCTACTCATTATACTAGATTTTGTGCATGCCTTGTTCTAATGTTACATTTGTTGGCGCAAATCCAACCCTTGTAATCTAGGTGGTGAAATGTCTGGAAGCAGGAGATGGGATCGTTAGCTTAATACACACACACAACTACTACCACCAAGTTCACTGCCAGATACTTTTCGCCAAGAAGGTCTGAGTGGCACTTTTGCCAAAGACTACCACAACAATTACATTGTCTATGTTAAATGTATTTAAAATTGTAAATAAAAAAAATGGTTGGATGATAAAGATGTTTCATTCAATGGGGCTAGGCAAAGCAGAGATGACAAAATACTTTTAATTTCACCCATACAACAATATAGCCCATTAGAAAAGTACAATATCATAAACAATAGTATTGTACACGTTCTAAATGACATTTTATATATTCACACTGTTTGAGGTTAAGGGGGCACTTTTGTCATGATGACAAGGTGAAGGTGCTCTACTCAATTGGTACCCTTTCCCGGATCTGTGCCACGACACAATCCGAATCATTCAGATTGACCAAAGCACAGCATATAACAACCATCTTGTTAATTGAGGGATGTCTCCTTTCATATCTGGAAAAGGACTAAGTAGTAGAAGTAGAAACTGATGCTGCTGAAGCACTGCTCATCTTCACAGTGGGAATCCAGTCTGCATGGGTGTCTAGATAGAGGTCAGCTGGTGAACCTACAGTAGTACATAAACAAATTTAAAGCAAACCTGATGTTAGAAAATCACTTCAGGTCACCTACACCATCAGGGCTCTTAATGGTTTGGTTGTATTTAATTCATTCAGATGTTTTATTGTCATAAAAAGATTACGTCTATTTTTGGGCTTGAACAATCAATAGTCAACACAGCAGGTTGTGCTATGCCATTGAGGCCTTTGTCCTGTGCTGTAATGTCCATACATTTTCCCACCTCTTATGAATAAAGTTCTCAAAAAATTATCATTGGGTTGTCATATGAATATATGACCACTGGAGTTTCTTTGGACAATAATGTCCTCCAGGCTATATGGCTGTCATATTGTACAATTTTCATCTCCCCTTTTCATGGCCATGGCTAGAAGGGATTCAGCTTTTGTCAAATCAACGTCAAATTTGACATTCCGTAGCAAATTCGGAGAATTTAGGCAGCAGGTTAGGAAAATTAGGTTAGGGTTAGCTAAGATGCAAAAAATATACAGTTGAAGTTGGAAGTTTACATAAACCTTAGCCAAATACATTTAAACTCAGTTCTTCACAATTCCTGACATTTAATCCTAGTAAGAATTCCTTGTCTTAGGTCAGTTAGGATCACCACTTTATTTTAAGAATATGAAATGTCAGAATAATAGTGGAGAGAATGATTTATTTCATCTTTTATTTCTTTCATCAGATTCCCAGTTGGTCAGAAGTTTACATACACTCAATTAGTATTTGGTAGCATTAGCTTTAAATTGTTTAACTTGGGTCAAACGTTTCAGGTAGCCTTCCACAAGCTTGCCACAATAAGTTGGGTGAATTTTGGCCCATTCCTCCTGACAGAGCTGGTGTAACTGAGTCTGGTTTGTAGGCCTCCTTGCTCACACACACTTTTTCAGTTCTGCCCACACATTTTCTATAGGATTGAGGTCAGGGCTTTGTGATGGCCACTCCAATACCTTGACTTTGTTGTCCTTAAGCCATTTTGCCACAACTTTGGAAGTTTGCTTGGGGTCATTGTCCATTTGGAAGACCCATTTGCGACTAAGCTATAACTTCCTGACTGATGTCTTGAGATGTTGCTTCAATATATCCACATAATGTTCCTCCTCATGATGCCATCTATTTTGTGAAGTGCACCATTCCCTCCTGCAGCAAAGCACCCCAACATCATGATGCTGCCACCCCCGTGCTTCACGGTTGGGATGGTGTTCTTCGGTCTGCCAGCCTCCGCCTTTTTCCTCCAAACATAACGATGGTCATTATGGCCAAACTTTTCTAACAGACATAATTTTCCAAGCTGTTTAAAGGCACAGTCAACTTAGTGTATGTAAACTTCTGACCCACTGGAATTGTGATACAGTGAAATAATCTGTCTGTAAACAATTGTTATGAAAATTACTTGTGTCATGCACAAAGTAGACGTCCTAACCGACTTGCCAAAACTATAGTTTGTTTACAAGAATTTTGTGGAGTGGTTGAAAAATACTTTTTAATGACTCCAACCTATGTGTATGTAAACTTCCGACTTCAAATGTACTTTTGACAAAAGCTGGATATTTCTTTAGCCAGGACCCCTTTTTCATAGGCCTAGGTTATATGCATTCAAGACAAGGCCGTTTGTATTAATCTGTTGTCAGTGTCAGTAGGGTAGGCCTAGGCTACCATTGTATTAAAAAAAGATTCTACTAATTTCTTCAGTCATATAAAGTGTAGTAGAATTGCATGAAATGTTTATCAAAGTCTACATTTTTCCTCTGCAAAGGAAATGTATCTGATATAGCCACTGCGCACTTATTAATAGCCTAAATTATCACCATCCAATCTACTCATAACATTAGGAATAGTAGGCTTACATTTGTCTGCAAATGCAATTGAAGAGGTATGCAATCCTTTGTTATAAAGGTGAATTTTTATGGTGAAAAATAGCTTCCCCATAACATTAAACTCAAGCGATACATGCTAATTGCTAGGCTACAAGCTATCGAGCTAGCTAATTTAGGTTAACTTACTGTTAACCTAAAATACCTGGTTGGCACAACATCTAAACTAAGGTCGAAATCAAACAGACTTAACTTACCAGTGATGAAATTTTCACAGCAGATCCGTTACTGACAGCCCTCTCGGTTTAGGTATTGACGGGCAAAAAGGTTTCTTTGCTTTTCTGACAGTTCTTGAGCCTTATCGTGGTATCAACAAAGGTGTTTCATGATTGCGGGGAATCTATAAACATATTTTTTTCCCGTTGTCTCTTCTGCCCTGTTAGACCAGCCAAATACTCTACAGAGAATGACAGTGGTGTTGAATCAACTAGTTTTAGGCACTGTTATCATGCAGTTTGGGGTAGCCACTTGTCAGAAGAATGACTGCGGTGGTCTTCCAACATGGCTGCCAGGAGTCGTCATACGTCAACTGACCAAGGCCCTTCTCTCCCGATTTCTGTTTGGCCGGGCGGCCAGCTCTAGGAAGAGTCTGGGTGGTTCCAGACCTCTTCCATTTAAGAATGATGGAGGCCACTGTGTTCTTGGGGATCTTCAATGCTGCGGTACCCTTTCCCGGATCTGTGCCACGACACAATCCTATCTTGGCGCTCTATGGACAATTCCTTCAACCTCATGACTTGGTTTTTGCTCTGACATGCACTGATAACTGTGGGAGCTTATATAGACAGGTGTGTTCCTTTCCAAATCATGTCCAATCAATTACATTTACCATAGGTGCACTCCAATCAAGTTGTAGAAACATCTCAAGGATGATCAATGGAAACAGGATGCACCTGAGCTCAATTTCAAGTGTCATAGCAGGGTTTGAAAACTTGTGTAAATAAGGTACTTATGTTTTTATTTGTAATACATTTAAAAACATTTTTTTTTAAATTGAATGAGGGGTCTGACTATTTTCCCAATGCACTGTACATGATGACTAATGGAAATACACACAGGCCCATTTAATTCCACTAAATTATGCAAATTAACCTATAGACGGATAAGCATGAAGGTCAAATGTATTTACTATTTACATTGACTGGTATTTCCATCAATGAATAAAAAGCATTATTTTACAAATAGATTTTTTTTCTCAGTCATTTTTGTCTGCTTTTCTTTTTTTGGGGGGGGGGGGGGGGGCATAAGTCGACAATTTCCAGCTAACATAAACCTTGATCTGTGCACGGGGACTAGCCTTACTGATGTCCTTGTCAGTTTGAGAGGAAGAGCTGGAAAATGAGGAAGACCGGAGGTAAGCTTGCTACTGCTATAATTGATTTGAATAAAAACAATATGTTTTGTTGCCCATAATGAAGCTATTTATCAGAGTTATTTACCTTACAATAAGCCATATTTTAGTAATTTATATAACTTATATTACTATGAATTGACACGCGCAGAGCTGGACAGCGCATGGGTGCTGAAAGTAGGCTAATTCGAGAAGCAGATGCTTTTCTATTCCCATGCCCTAATCACAGTCAACACAAATATATGTTCTAACAAAAATATCATTGAATGAAACAGAATAAATTAGAAAATTATAGTTTCCCAAAAGTTACAAGTGCATATAGGCCTACCTGATGATATGCGGCTGCTGTGTTAAACAACTGGCTTTTTCTTGAATTCATAGATGATCAGATACTTCAGTTGTAACTGGTTCTGTTGCGCTACATTTTTAGAGTTGATAGACAACTTTAGCATTGTTCCAAACTTGGACTACCGGTGTCCTCTTTTTTAACAATGGCCTGTATAGAAATAAAAACGTCTAGAGTGCTGAATGCTCTGTTGTGGTAGTAAAAAATATTCTGCTTGTTTCCAGTCATGTAACTTGACATAAAATTCCATGAAATGAGTTAATAAAAGGCTATTTTTTCCTGGACTGAAAATAAGGTGATAGATTCATGCAGTGCTTTTATTATATTGGATTTCTTTTCACCCCTACCCTTGTCCGCGGGGGTCTGTGAATCCACAACCTTCTGGCTAATTTCGCAATGTAATATATACAAAAACAAGAAAAGTTTATAAAATTGCATATCTAAGGCTCTCAAATGGGTTTCCCAAAAGTATCGTTGCACTAAGATAATCTTCTGTCCATTTAGTGTCAATGGAATTAAGATGATCTTAATGCCACGATGCTTTTGGTAAACCCAGCTCTGGTCTGTCCTAGGAGTGAGGGTAAACTCAGTGGTGGAAAAAGTAATCCATTTTCATACTTGAGTAAAAGTTAAGATACCTTAATAGAAAATGAATCAAGTAAAAGTGAAAGTCACCTAGTAAAATACTACTTGAGTAAAAGTATACAAGTATTTGGTTTTAAATATACTTACGTATCAAAAGGAATTGCTCAAATGTACTTAAGTATCAAAAGTAACAGTTGAAATCCTTTTACACTCGGACATCATTTACAAACAAAGCATTTGTGTTTAGTGAGTCCGCCAGATCAGAGGCAGTAGGGATGACCAGAGATGTTCTTCTGATAAGTGTGTGAATTGAACCATTTTCCTGTCAAAATGTAACGAGTACTTTTGGGTAAAGTACATATACCTCCAAAAACGAATTAAGTAATACATTAAAGTATTTTTACTGAAGAACTTTACACCACTGGGTAACGTGTAGGCATGTTCTCTGCTATCCACTTTATGTTTTAATTATTATTTTGGGTATAGGGGAGGGTCCCTTTTTTTAAGTGTTCAGGGAGGGTCAGGTAAAAATATATTTTATTGAAGGGAGGGCCACCATTTTCATTTCAGAGGTCCGATTTTCAACCGGTATCCCTCATTATAAATCAAGTTCCTTCCTGGGTACAGTAGCCCTCCGTGTTCCTCAATGTTAGCACAACATTCGTGAATTTGCCTTCCGAATCGAGTGCGTAGCGATACAGGGTTAGCAGAATAGTGTTTTGGGAAGACGATCGAGGTAGATAGAAAAGGGGTGTATTAAACATCAATCTGAGCCCATAAACCAGAAGGGCAGTCATTTTACAGAGACACCTGCAGACTAAACTGTTATTTCCACTGCTGCAGCTCTGCTTGACACACACAAGCACACGCACATACACTCAGGCGCGCGCGCAATCACGGGCGCACGCTCGCATCAGACTGCACACTGTAATGACAGCCCGGATTCCTCTGGTCTCCCTCAGAATACGACGCTTCCTCTTGATGTTTGTGGCAAGACAGCTATGAGGGCATCTTGAAAGGGGGGTCTTTCTTTTTGTAGCAAAATGTAGAGTTTATTTTACTTTTTATCCTGCCTTTAGCGTTTTCTTTATTTTGTGTATTGCTGTTGTGGATAAAATCATAGCACAAAAATATGAGTTTTGTGCGTGGGGTATTTTTTCCTTACGTCAAAAATATCCTACATTCATGCGTAATTTAAACGCAATTCTGAATATAACTACAAAAGTTAACTAATCGTGGATGTAGTCATGGGGGTAAACTTGAATTTGCGATATCTAAACCATTAACGTTTGGATGAATTGTTTAGCATGAGAGCAGGTGAGTCAGTCTTCGTGTTTGTCTAGTGAGGCGACGCGCGCAT
Source organism: Salvelinus fontinalis (assembly GCF_029448725.1). Taxonomy (NCBI): domain Eukaryota; kingdom Metazoa; phylum Chordata; class Actinopteri; order Salmoniformes; family Salmonidae; genus Salvelinus; species Salvelinus fontinalis. The sequence continues at coordinate 26,898,428 of NC_074685.1, read as the reverse complement.
TGCCCACGGATAGAACGAAGCCAAGTGTTGGAGAACGGTGGAGAACGCCGCGGTGATCTGTGCTGGGGATTACGCCTTCGAACACTGGGGAAAAGCCAGGCACGCAGATATGGGTGAGTGGATACAGTCTGATTTTTAAACGAGACTACTTTTCATTTTGATAAATGAATATCCAACTACAAAAAAAAATGGTGGGTTGTTTGGTTGACCCAACTACTGGGTTGCAGGCGTTGGGTCACTTAGTTGGGTTGCTTTCTTTAAAAAGAGCACGGTTGGGTTGTTGATGTTGGGTTATAGTGATATGACACAGCAGGTCAGATCAGAAAACTGTCAGTATAGTTTAGTAGGGGCGTGGCTTTCACATAGTTATTTTTAGCCACCCGTGAGAGTAAATGTAATTCCTGTTCATCAGTTTGTTGAATAGTTATCACACGTTAAGGTTGGACGTTGACATTTTTGTATCTTCAATGAGGCTTACAGAAGTTTGAGTTCTCTAAAACCCTTTGTAAGTCTCATTGTTGGGATACAACAAGGTGGCATACCTTATTATGCATTAAAGGTAGCATACCTTATTGTAATATGTAATAAATAATCATAAAATTCCCTAGGAACAAGGCAAATGCAACAACAACAAAACTGAACAATGTACATGTACAGTATCCAAACATACTATGATTAACAGGAATTACATTTACTCTCATGGGTGGCCAATAAGATCGAACTGAAAGCCACGCCCCTAATAAGCCATGCATCCTGGAAATAACCTAATGATATCGTTCAAAAAGACCCAGCTGCTAGGTCCATCCAGCATGAATGTAAAAAATATTGTTATCTTTGGCACATGGAAAAATGTGTAGAATTGCAGGAAGTTAGGGGGGGCTTGTTTGGACCTTGTGGGGGCACCTCACCAAACTGCGCTATGCCACTGGGTAACAGCACACTGAGTGGTATGAGATGACTATATCATTATCATCATTTGTAGCATAATGGACAACATAATATGCACCTTATATACCACTGCTTTTAAAATATGAATGTGTTTCTCCTGGTTTTAATTGGAAGGCTATAGGTGTGATGCACTTGTTTACAGATAATTGGCTGTTGCTAATAGATTAAGTTAATGATGTATTTACTTATGCATAGGTTATGCACTAGTGCATTATGAACAGTTGTTGAGAAATTCCCATTTTAGAAAACTGTAGGTTTTGCTTATCACACCAATGTGTTGCTCTGCTCTCCCCTGCTCTGCATGAGGATTCCACTGGTGAGATGCCGGTATGGTCTCATTAAATTCAACTGAAAATTGAATAGTTTTTTGCCCTCTGCCCCTATAGTCATCCAATGTTGACCTAGCTGATGAGCCATTCCTGCCAGTCTGCAGTGAGGCAGGACCCCGGCAGGTTAAACCCAATTACTGCTTCACATATCGACTCCTTTAATCAGTGACTAGATATAGATTTCTCAACTGCTGCAGGCCACATCACTGCCCACTAAGTTGAGTATAGCTCCTCAGTATGGATAACAATGGAGACGGAGTCAGACAGTGGCTTCAAGGCCCTGAATTCATACCAATACCATGGCTAGCTTCTCTGATGGGATATTTAATTCCTACTGATACCTGTTCGTCAAAATGTAAGCCCCGGTTATCTGACATTAAGGGCAGAACAATACCTGTCACCTCTGTCACCTTTGGAGGTTCAGAGTGGCCTAGTGTCCTTTTCGCCCAGTCGCATGACACTTGTTCCCGTTATCTAAATGTTATGCACATGTGCTACACAAAAAAGCTTTGTCACTGATATTCACACGTGAAACCTTTACTCTTCAGCTAACACACACACTCTCTCTGTCGCCATCATAAATACCACTCTCTCTCTCCGACAAACATACACACTGCTTCCAACTTTAAATACGTTAGGCACCAAACAGAATGTAAGAAGCACCAGAAAGAGATAGAATTTTGATATAGTTAGGCCTATGTGAATCATACCGTTGAAACATATCTCATGAGTAGCAGACCCTTTTCCTTTCTTCTTGTGCCAATCAAATTTGCCTAGACCTACTGTCAAGTTACTAGGTTGTTAGCTAGCTATGTAACATGACTGAACAACATTGTTCAAAACAATAACAAACTGGATTAGTTTAAAACGGCCCTCTACATGTTTTGTGAAATTACACCAAATGCGCACGAAGTCGCGTAGTAAGAAAAAAAGGTAGCTCAGGTAATATGAGTCATATTCTTTTTACCGTTTGATCTACAGACAAGCTGTTTTCTCTGATGTAAAGCTGCAAGCATGACTGTCGTGAAGTGGTTTTTCCTCTCTGGCACTACTGAGTGAAAGCGAACTTACAAAGCCTATCTGACTGGCTGGTGCTCTTGGTTATTATACCAGGGAAATGATATACAATCAGTGGTGTAAAGTACTTTAAGTAAAACGTTTTTTGGAATATCTGTACTTTACTATTTATATTTTGGCAACTTTTACTTTACTGTATTCCTAAAGAAAATAATGTATTTTTTACTCCATACATTTTCAATGACACCCAAAAGTACTTGTTACATTTTGACAGGAAAATGGGTCAATTCAAATCAAGAGAACATCCCTGGTCATCCCTACTGCCTCTGATCTGGCGGACTCACTAAACACAAATGCTTCGTTTGTTAATGATGTTGGAGTGTGCCCCTGGCTATCCACCAATAAAAAACAACAATCACATTGTGCCGTCTGGTTTGCTTAATATAAGGAATTTGAAAGGGTTTCTACTTTTACTTGTCATACTTAAGTACATTTTAGCAATTCCATTTACTTTTGATACTTAACTATATTTAAAACCAACTACTTTTAGACTTTTACTCAAGTAGTATTTTACTGGATGACTTTCACTTTTACTTAAGTAATTTTCTATTAAGTTATCTTTACTTTTACTCAAGTATGAAAAATGAGTACTTTTTCCACCACTGTGTACAATGTATCAACTTTGCTCGCTCTGCATGCTGCTCCAATGTATTGAATATACATATGTAACAACAGAAGACTCATCATGGTCTGCATCCCCCCTCGCCATCACGCCTAAATTATATTTTAACCTGTCTAGGATCAGCGTGGCGCTAGCGGCACACCCCCCCCCCCCCCCACTGAAAAACCAGTGCCGCGAAATTCAAAAAAAATATTTTTTTAAAATATTTAACTTTCACACATTAAAGTCCAATACAGCTAATGAAAGACACAGATCTTATGAATCCAGTCAACATTTCCGATTTTTAAAATGTTTTACAGGGAAGACACAATATGTAAAGATGTACATCTATTACCTAAAAACACATTAGCATATTCCACCATCTTTTATTTGTCCACCAACACCAGTAGCCATCACCAATTCGGCTAAACTAAGATATTTATAGCCCCTAACCAACAAAAAAACTCATTAGATGACAGTCTGATAACATATTTATGGTATGGGATAGGTTTTGTTAGAAAAAAGTGCATATTTCAGGTATATGGCATAGTTTACAATTGCACCCACCATCACAAATGGACTAGAATAATTACAATGAGCAACGTGTTTACCTAACTACTAATCATCAAACATTTCGTAAAAATACACAGCATACACGAATCGAAAGACACAGATCCTGTGAATACAGACAATATTTCAGATTTTCTAAGTGTCTTACAGCGAAAACACAATAAATCGTTATATTAGCGTAGCACATAGCACATAGCAGCCCAGCATTGATTCTAGCCAAAGTGAGCGATAAAAGTCAACATCGCCAAAAGATATTAATTTTTTCACTAACCTTCTCAGAATTCTTCCGATGACACTCCTGTAACATCACATTACAACATGCATATACAGTTTGATCGAAAATGTTTATATTTAGCCACCAAAATCATGGTTAGACAATGTGAAATGTAGACAAGCTGGTAAAGAAAACGTCCTTGCGCCACTTAGACAGTGATCTACTCTTATACATAAATACTCATAAACGTGACTAAAAAATATAGGGTGGACAGGGATTGATAGACAATTTAATTCTTAATACAATTGCGTTATTACATTTTTTAATTTATCCTTACTTTTCAATACAGTTTGCGCCAAGCGAAGCTACGTCAAAAAACATGGCGTCCTAAGCCACTAAAATGTTTCGACAGAAACACGATTTATCATAATAAAAATGTCCTACCTTGAGCTGTTCTTCCATCAGTATCTTGGGCAAAGGATCCTTTCTTGGGAGAAATCGTCTTTTGGTGGAAAGCTGTCCTCTTGCCATGTGGAAATGTCAACTACGTTCGGGATGAACTGAAAAGCGTTCCCAACTTTTCACATCGTTGCAAAAATAAATGTCCCAAAATCGCACTAAACGGATATAAATTGCTATAAAACGCTTTAAATTAACTACTTTGTGATGTTTGTAACTCCTATAACGAGTGAAAAGATGACCGGAGAAATATAACAGGCTAAACTAATGCTTGGAACAGGAGAGGGTCGGTGTCTTCCACGCGCGTTACGCAGCAAGAAAAGACTTGCTAGCTAAAGGTTTTTTTCATTTGTAGTGCCTGTGAACGAGCAATCGAGCCCGTTGGAATCGTCATCACGTAAAGGCATCCAGGGGAAGACGTAAGAAGTGTCCGTATAGTCATAGCAACGACAGTGCCCGTTTAAATGACTTCAGAAAAGTGGCCAACGTTTCTCAAATCTGACTCCATGTCAGGGAAATTGCTGTAGAATGGGCTCTGTTCCACTTAGAGACAAAATTTCAACTCCTATAGAAACTATAGACTGTTTTCTATCCAATAATAATAATAATATGCATATTGTACGATCAAGGATTTTGTGGGAAGCCGTTTAAAAAATTAGCCACATTAGCATAAATAGTCTAAACAGCGCCCCCATCCCCAACAGGTTAAAAACTGATGAAGGAATATATGTGCAGGAAGAGTGGACGGAGAGAAGCAGGTGAGTGATGGATGGAAGGAAATGCAGCTGGCAGATTATACCTGCCACACGTGATAAGCGTATGAAAGTGAAGTGGATATTATTGGACCGGCGCGTACAAGTGACTAGTTAGTGGCTGTTGCTTAAATTTGTAGATAAAACTGGCTTTATAAACATTTTATAACAGGCGCCAGCGGCTTCTTTAGATCGGTGGGGCATATGATACCACCAAAAATGTGGTAGTATCATATGAAATGGTACTAGGTATCCTAAAATGTTGTATCATGAGGTTTTGGTACCATCACAGTACCGTGGTACTGGTATACTGTGAAAAACGACATGAGAGTACTGTAGGCTAGGACTATCCTAGAAATAAGGACTTAATGCTCTTTAACAATGGTGGCATTTGATTCAACTCATGTGTCAGAGCTTTTTGGTAGAAAGAACAGTCGGACTGAAATCCAACAAATAATCCAACTAATTGATTCTATATACAGTTGAAGTCGGAAGTTTACATACACCTTAGCCAAATACATTTAAACTTAGTTTTTCACAATTCCTGACATTTAATCCAAGTAAAAATTCCCTGTCTTAGGTCAGTTAGGATCACCACTTTATGTTAAGAATGTGAAATGTCAGAATAATAGTGGAGAGAATGATGTATTTCAGCTTTTCTTTCATCACATTCCCAGTGGGTCAGAAGTTTACATACACTCAATTAGTATTTGGGAGCATTGCATTTAAATTGTTTAACTTGGGTCAAACGTTTCGGGTAGCCTTCCAAAAGCTTCCGACAATAAGTTGGGTGAATTTTGGCCCATTCCTCCTGACAGAGCTGGTGTAACTGAGTCAGGTTTCTAGGCCTCCTTGCTCGCACACTCTTTTTCAGTTCTGCCCACACATTTTCTATAGGATTGAGGTCAGGTCTTTGTGATGGCCACTCCAATACCTTGACTTTGTTGTCCTTAAGCCATTTTGCCACAACTTTGGAAGTATGCTTGGGGTCATTGTCCATTTGGAAGACCCATTTGCGACCAAGCTTTAACTTCCTGACTGATGTCTTGAGATGTTGCTTCAATATATCCACATAATTTTCCTCCCTCATGATGCCATCTATTTTGTGAAGTGCACCAGTCCCTCCAGCAGCAAAGCACCCCCACAGCATGATGCTGCCACCCCCGTGCTTCACGGTTGATCCTTGTCCCCATGTGCAGTTGCAAACCGTAGTTTGGCATTTTTTATGGCGGTTTTGGAGCAGTGGCTTCTTCCTTGCTGAACGGCCTTTCAGGTTATGTCGATATAGGACTTGTTTTACTGTGGATATAGATACTTTTGTACCTGTTTCCTCCAGCTCTTTCACAAGGTCCTTTGCTGTTGTTTTGGGATTGATTTGCACTTTTCACACCAAGGTATGTTCATCTCTAGGAGACAGAACGCGTCTCCTTCCTGAGCGGTATGACGGCTGCGTGGTCCCGTGGTGTTTATTCTTGCGTACAATTGCTTGTACTGATGAATGTGGTACCTTCAGGCGTTTAAAAATGTTCCCCAAAAGGGAACCAGACTTGTGGAAGTCTACAATTTTTTTATGGGGTCTTGGCTGATTTCTTTTGATTTTTCCATGATGTCAAGCAAAGAGGCACCGAGTTTGAAGGTTGGCCTTGAAATACATCCACAGGTACACCTCCAATTGACTCAAATTATGCCAATTAGCCTATCAGAAGCTTCTAAAGCCATGACATAATTTTCTGGAATTTCCCAAGCTGTTTAAAGGCACAGTCAACTTAGTATATGTAAACCTCTGACCCACTGGAATTGTGATACAGTGAATTATAAGTGAAATTATCTGTCTGTAAACAATTGTTGTGAAAATTACTTGTGTCATGCACAAAGTAGATGTCCTAACCGACTTGCCAAAACTATAGTTTGTTTATAAGAAATTTGTGGAGTGGTTGAAAAAACGAGTTTCAATGACTCCAACCTAAGTGTATGTAAACTTCCGACTTCAACTGTAGCTAGTAGCACTGAAAAACTTTCATAAATGTGCTTGCTTTGCTTTGTATGAAGTCTGAATGCTGTGTAGATATAGGATCCTGAATCATAATGAGATAAATAAATTCATGAGTTACAGTTGTTTTTGTTTAACCTTTATTTTACCCTTGAGATGAATAATCTTTTTCGATTGAGAGTATATAATGCCCCTTCCTTCACATTTAACTGTGATGGAACAAAGTAAAACAGTTGTACTACCTTCCACTTTAAATCCCATCCCTTACCTAATTAATGTCAGACTTTGAAATGCACAGATCCATAGATGCAGACACTGGCATGGTTTTGCCTCTCAAGGGCCTCTTTAGAATTTGTGGGGTGGGACATTAACATTTAAGAACAATTAGCATTTTATTGGTGGCTTTTAGATACAAATGATGACAGATAGGTGATAGAGATCATTGGGGATATAAGATGACATGGTCTAATCACCAGCTTTCTTTGATGTAGAATGGATTGTCTGTGGCTGTGTCTGTCGGCTGCCATGCTAATTTATTTGTTTCTTTCTCATTGTGCTTGTTAATCGGCCAGACATGAGCGCTTGTAAGACAGAGTAGATCCATGTTAAATCCCCTTTGCCTTGCATGTTTACTAAAACAAGACATGCAAGAACTGCTCTCAGCTTCATTGAGACCTGGGATCACATCTGGCTTAATGTAGCTACTTACTTAATCTCCTCCTGGATAAAGATATGTAAAGATACTTTATTTTCATAAAATAAAGTTACACTTTTTGGTTGGGATTTCGAAGCGACAATGGAGAGGACTATTTTCGGTTAGTTTAAATGGTTTAGGGTGGCAGGTAGCTTAGCGGTTAAAAGTGTTGGGCCAGTAACTGAAAGATCAGTGGTTTGAATCCCCGAGCTGGCTAGGTGAAAAATCTGTCGATGTGCCCTTGAGCAAGGCACTTAACCATAATTGCGCCTGTAAGTCGCTCTGTATAAGTGTGTCTACTAAAATGTAAACATGTATTGCTTATTATTTACATTTCAAAAGCGTGGTTGAAAAACAGCCTGGTTAGTCACATTGATATCAAACAGAGTTACTTCCATGGTTAGGCCTTATTTACAGGCTGCACCAGAGACAGTCGCTGTCCAGTGTAATGTGGTGCTCAACATCAGAATTCTGTCAATAATTTCAATGGTGCTGAATCTCCTATCACTGCTATTACAGCTTGTTTCCTGTGACAAAGATACCACATACTTAAAGCAAACAGGTATACAAAGCAAACAGGTATACAGTGCCTTCGCAAAGTCTTCAGACCCCTTGACTTTTTCCACATTTTGTTAGGTTACAGCCTTATTCTAAAATGTATTAAATATATTTTTTCCTGATCAATCTACACACAATACTTCATAATGACAAAGCAATAGCAGGTTTTTAGATTTTTTTGCTAATTTATAAAAAATAAATGGAAATATGAAATTTACATAACTATTCAGACCCTTTACTCAGTACTTTGTTCAAGCACCTTTGGCAGCGATTAGAGCCTTGAGTCTGACGTTACAAGCTTGGCACACCTGTATTTGGGGACTTTCTCCCAATCTTCTCTGCAGATCCTCCCACGCTCTGTCAGGTTGGATGGGGAGTGTTGCTGCACATCTATTTTCCTTTCTCTCCAGAGATGTTCGATCAGGTTCAAGTCAGGGCTCTGACTGGGCCACTCAAGGACATTCAGAGACTTGTCCCGAAGCCACTCCTGCGTTGTCTTGGTTGTGTGCTTAGGGTCGTTGTCCTGTTGGAAGGTGAACCTTCACCCCAGTCTGCGTTCCTGAGCACTCTGGAGCAGGTTTTTTATCAAGGATCTCTCTGTACTTTGCTCTGTTCATCTTTGCCTCAATCCTGACTAGTCTCCCAGTCCCTGCCGCTGAAAAACATCCCCACAGCATGATGCTTCCACCATCATGCTTCTCCATAGGGATGGTGCCACGTTTCCTCCAGATATGACGCTTGGCATTCAGGCCAAAGAGTTCAATCTTGGTTTCATCAGACCAGAGAATCTTGTTTCTCATGGTCTGAGAGTCTTTAGCTGCCTTTTGGCAAAATTTCAAGCTGGCTGTTGTGCCTTTTACTAAGGAGTGGCTTCTGTCTGGCCATTGTACCCTAAAGGCCTGATTGGTGGAGTGCTGCAGAGCTGTTTGTTCCTCTGGAAGGTTCTCCCATCTCCACAGAGGAACTCTAGAGCTCTGTCAAGGCAAGCAACACCGAAGCATGCATGAGATGACCAGCTGTTCCAGATGACTATGTGATCACGCTCTCCGTAACCAATATGAGCAAGACCTTTAACCAGGTGAACATTCACAACGCCATGGAGCCAGATTGATTACCAGGACGTGTACTCAGAGCATGCGCGGACCAAGTGGCAAGTGTCTTCAACCTCTCCCTGACCGAGTCTGTAATATCTACATGTTTCAAGCAGACCACCAAAGTCCCTTTTCCCAAGAAAGTGAAGGTAACCTGCCTAAATGACCCACTCAAATTCGCATACTGTCCCAACAGTTGCACAGATGATGCAATCTCAATCGCACTCCGCACTGCCCTTTCCCACCTGGACAAAAGGAACACCGATGGGAGAATACTGTTAATTGACTACAGCTCAGCCTTCAACACCATAGTGCCCACAAAGCTCATCACTAAGCTAAGGACCCTGGGACTAAACACTTCTGTCTGAAACTGGATCCTGTACTTCCTGACGGCCACCCCCAGATGGTAAGGGTAGGTAACAACACATCCGCCACGCTGATCCTCAACACTGGTGCCCCTCAAGGGTGCATGCTTAGTCCCCTCCTGTACTCCGTGTTCACACACCACTGCGTGGCCAAGCACACCTCCAACACCATCATTAAGTTTGCTGATGACACAACAGTGGTAGGCCTGATCATCGAAAACTATGAGACAGCCTATAGGGAGGTGATCAGAGACCTGACAGTGTGGTGCCAGGACAACAACCTTTCCCTCAATGTGACCAAGACAAAGGAGCTGATCATGGACTACAGGAAAAGGAGGGCCGAACACGCCCCCATTCACATCGACAGGGCTGTAGTGGAGCGGGTCCAGAGTTGAAAGTTCCTTGGTGTCCACATCACCAACAAACTATAAATGGTCCAAACACACCAAGACAGTCATGAAGAGGGCACGACAACACATTTTCCCCCTCAGCAGACTGAAAGGATTTGGCATGGGTCCCCAGATCCTGACCCCAGATCACGGTAAGGTCTGATATCAACAGGCTCAGAGACAGTTTCTATTTGAATAGCCATCAGACAGCAGAACACTTGAACTGGACTCACCACCTGCTCTGATTCGTATACACGACTAATAAAACTTGAAACTGGAACTTTAAAAAAGTTGTTGGCTCAACTGCAAGTCTGTTCATCGATAATAAGCGATGAAATCCTAGAATTATCTACAATCCTTTAATCGGAAGATTATGTTAGCTAATCAGCACTTAATGCCCATAATTGTGCAGTTTAATCTTGACATTATCTCTTAACGCTTGAGTTATCTACTCGGTATGAAATACTGGAAAATATTGCTTTCCTTATTTAAAATAATTCATTTAGAAAAATAGATCCCAAACTATACCGTTATATAATATGCACTGGAAAACACTAATCTGCACAGTTGAGACATGGGAAAAGACAAAGTAATATGCAAACTATTCTCCCCCCCAAAATGTTCTTGAAGAGAGCACATAAGACAGCTCTTGCTCTTCTCTTGAGCCTTCCCTGATATATTTTTTTCTAAAATAATTTAATATGCTTTGTTAATCCATTCCCCAGCCTCCCACTCTGATCCCAGGGATGTGTGTGCGTTGGCCTCTCTCCCTCAGTTCTGCATCAGAGACGTACCAAATCTTCCTCATTCCAGCCATAGAGATGAACACAGAGTAATTGAGGTTAAGGATGTTTGTCCTCATTTCATTTAAGGCTCTAATTTATGTACTGTAATCCAGGATGAATTTCTCTCACAATTACTGTCTCTCTGATAATGATTAGCAGCAGTATCCTGTTGCCACCAGTAACCAGCTCCTATATTGTACATCTACAGCTGTTGCTGTGCTATAGCTTTATCTCCTCTACCTCTGCCTCCACTTCCACTGCCTTTGCTGCTACACTTCTGCTAGCTCTACCTATAAAATAAGCTTTTATCATAAATCAGTCGATTTTATACTGCTCCCTGCTTCCACTGTGAACTTTACAGCTCTCTCCCATTTCTAAATAAATGTGTGTAAAATAATGGGTTTTAAGTGTGTAAGGGGTACTTCATTTCAATATTGCAATTTCAGTGTGACCAATTAATCTGTGTTGCATGATGGCAGTCCTGCATCGGTAATATGTCACGAACTTCTATGGCTTGAAAGTCTTTTTAATTGTATGTGTCTTAAATCTGAGTGAACACACTCAATATTGCAGTATATCACGTATAGTGCTACTAAGCCAGAGCTTGGCTCAGCACTAATACATACAGTGCCTTCGGAAAGTATTCAGGCACCTTGACTTTTTCCACATTTTGTTACGTTACAGCCTTATTCTAAAATGTATTAAATAGTTTTTTCCCATCATCAATCTACACACAATACCCAATAATTACAAAGCAAAAACAGGTTTGTAGACATTTTTACTAATTAAAAAAACAACAACAGAGGTATTACATTTACATAAGTATTCAGACCCTTTACTCAATACTTTGTTGAAGCACCATTGGCAGCGATTACAGCATCAAGTCTTCTTGGGTATGACGCGACAAGCTTGGCACACCTGTATTTGGGGAGTTTCTCCCATTCTTCTCTGCAGATCCTCTCAAGCTCTGTCAGGCTGGATGGGGAGCGTTGCTGCACAGCTATTTTCAGGTCTCTCCAGAGATGTTCGATCAGCTTCAAGTCTGGGCTCTGGCTGGGCCACTCAAGGACATTGAGAATCCATTTCTGAAGCCACTCCTGCGTTGTCTTGGCTGTTTGCTTAGGGTCATTGTCCTGTTGGAAGGGGAACCTTCGCCCCAGTCTGAGGTCCTGAGTTACAGCCTTATTCTAGCAGGTGTTAATCAAAGATCTTTCTGTACTTTGCTCTGTTCATCTTTGCCTCGATCTGACTAGTCTCCCAGTCCCTGCCACTGAGAGTCTGAGAGTCTTTAGGCAAACTCCAAGCTGGCTGTTATGTACCTTTTACTGAGTGGCTTCCGTCTGGCAACTCTACCATAAAGGCATGATTGGTGTAGTGATGCAGAGCTGTTTGTCCTTCTGGAAGTTTCTCCCATCTCCATAGAGGAACTCTAGAGCTCTGTCAGAGTGACCATCAGGTTCTTGGTCACCTCCCTGACCAAGGCCCTTCTCCACAGATTGCTCAGTTTGGCCGGGCGTCCAGCTCTAGGAAGAGTTTTGGTGTTTCCAAACTTCTTCCATTTAAGAATGATGGAGGGAGGCCACTTTGTTCTTGTGATCCTTCAATGTTGCAGACATTTTTTGGTACCCTTCCCCAGATCTGTGCCTCGACACAATCCTGTCTCGGAGCTCTAAGGACAATTCCTTTGACCTCATGGCTTGGTTTTTGCTCTGACATGCACTGTCAACTGTGGGACCTTATATAGACAGGTGTGTGCCTTTCCTGGATCATGTCCACACAATTGAACTTACCACAGGTGGACTCCAATCAAGTTATAGAAACATCTCAAGGATGATCAATGGAAACAGGATGCGCCTGAGCTCAATTTCAAGTCTCATAGCAAAGGGTCTGAATATTTATGTAAATGAGCTATTTCATATTTTTTGCACATTCATAATTTAAAAAAAGTAAAACCTGTGTGTAGATTTCTGAAGAATTTTTTTAATTTAATAAGTTTTAGAATAAGGCTGTAACATAACAAAATGTGGGAAAGTTAAGGGGTCTGAATAGCAATGTACTATAAGCTCTCTGCTCCTGTGTCTAAGGAGACACTATCAATGTTGAAAGAATACGTCTAGACTATGGATTCTCTTGCATCTATTCCTAATCCACTTGTTGAGTTAGCAAAATGTACTATAAATGATGTGTTTGATCTTGGCGTTTTACCTTGACAAGGAGAGGTTAATTCCTCCATTTTGTTTGTCTTTGAAGCCCCTAACTCCCATGTCCCTTGGTAACCCCACCTCTAGTAATTACCTACTATAGAGGTGAGCATGTTTCCATGTAGGCAGCAGCTCAGGGTAGAATACCAAAGATGTTCTATTCACTGACGTTGAAGTGTTTTAATGAGCTCAGACATACAATTTGAGTATCTTATTCTTAATTTCAAAGACACATTAGAATAAAACATCTTGAGCCATGTTATCTTGAGATTGCACTACTAGCAATGGGGAAAGAAAATGTAATGTCCTTATGGATTTCTACTTATTAAGGAAACCCATTACTGAGAGTGATTGAATAGGGAGGGCCCAATGTATTTTGCACATTCCATACCATACCTGACCCATGCTCTATGCTGTGGGCTTAGGCTATATGTCATATTTTTTGGTTCTCTGAAGTGCTCCACGGTGCAGCTCTCCCGGGGCTGGCCACTCTGCTCACATGGGCACTCTGGGTAATAGCCTTTGCGTCAGCCCACCACAAGAGCACTGTGCATTCAAATGAAATATCAACTTGTCGCTCCGCCAAGGAAGACGACAGCTGACTCTGCCATGGCTGCCAGAATCCAACCCAGTCTTATGAAAGGGCCAGCCTCTTAGATGATTTTAAATGAGTTGCTTTTAAATGAACTAACCTTGGAGGAGCTCGATGCCATCAATGTATTTTAGCAACAGAGAGAAGCGGGAGGAATTTGGATAGATTTTTATCTGCAGTGCAACCCTGAGGTGGTGGCTATGCTTACACCAGAACCTTGTTTCATGCCTTCGACTGTGTAAAGAAGGTTCTGTGGAATATACTACCATTATGCAACGGCCTTGAAGTAGAACATTGTTGTTGAAAATGACATTAGAATAAGTTGAGCTGTCAGTGTTCATCATTTTATGATATTTTCCTCTCAATGATGTTTGTAGCAGAATTAGAGCATTGGGAGGCACATGCTCAATTTGTTCATTCTGAAATCAGATTGAAAAGTAACTTTAGTCTATAAGTGTAGCATTACAACATTGGATAGAGAGGGCACCAGATAAAACCTTTGGCTGGGGGTATTGTATGTAATGCTAATGTTAGCTAAGCATTGTAATGAATATAAAATAAGTTTGTGTGCTTCTGTGTGTGTGTGTGTGCTCTAGTGTCTGTGTGCTCCTGTGTGTGTGCTTGTGTGTGTCTGTAAGTAATTGTAGTCCTTTGTCATTGCACCTCTCATGTTCTTTTTTAATTCCCCTTGGTATGCCTAGAGAGGCAGGCAATGGCATAACACTTTGTTTACTCTATCTCACAGGCTTGTTGATTCATCTCTGTTTAAGTGGTTTCTAGTGAGTATTGGCACCACATTGGGAACGGGGACTCCTGGCAGGCCCTATATTATGTCAGATCTATGTGGGGGGGGGGGGGGGGGGGGGGGGGAATCAGATTACGTCTGAACAGTACGCCATGTTTAATGACCAGTAATGGCCACGTCTCTCTGCCTGGGGCTCTTTAAAAGCCCCGAGGGAGCACAATAAAGACACTTCCACTGGGTGTTATCGCTCCGCTTCCGTTCGGAGATCTATGTTGAGCCGATGTGTGCTAATTAGCGTAGCCGTCTTGCGAAGTCATCAATGAGCCCGAAGCACGAGAGACTGGTCCGACCCCAGATAATATGTTACACCTGGAGAATTTCTCTCGTGGTTGAAATATGTCCAGAAGTGTCTCTATTGATTTCCCCCTTATAGCATAGGCCTTTATTGAGAGGCCCGTGTGCTAATGCAAGCCACCAAATCATCTGTAAGTTATTTCATGGAAGAGAGGGTTCTCTGTAGGCTCATTGAGGGATGTGCTAACTGTTCCAGTGGGATTACCATTTAGGTAAAAGTGATGAGTCTGTAAATTGCAATGGATGCTTGGCCAGCTCTGTCGGTGTACTCTTAATAAAGGTGGGGGCACTGGCTTTGCATACTGTATCAGTTTGAGGACATCAGAGCTTAATTTACACACAGTAGCTTTAATCATAATTTCCAACACAGTTTGAATCATAATTTCATAAACTGGAAGAAGTATTGCAGGCTGGATGATTTTCTCTCACAGAGGTGTTTTTTTATACAACTATGAGCCAGAGACTTATGGGAATTCTCTCCTGTAATGGGTTTAATTTTGGTAACTCATCTTTGAAAGCCAGCCTCAGAATATCAGGGTAATTCTGGGCTCAAATGGGTCACTGATCAATTACAGCCTCAAAATGGATGCTGATCATTTACAGCCTCAAATGGATGCTGATCATTTACAGCCTCAAAATGGATGCTGATCATTTTCTGACCATACTTGTTATGAGTGTGACGTTTAAACTTTTACATGGATTTGGGATCGTTAATGTTTACAAAAAATCCTGAAACATTTTTCACAGAATTTAAATCACAGTGCACTTATCACAAAACTGCCACTAACGGGTCTTAATCATCATCATAAAGGCAAAACGTTTTGTTTTTTTTACAAATACCTAATGCAAAAATACTATAGGCCTAAGTAGGAGGAGTAATGAATCTTTCAAATTATCAATTATTCATCATCATTAACAGTTGGAAAAATGGCAGAGAGTAAGACAGGGAAGGCACAGCAGTAAAATCCTCTATGGCAATACTTTGAGAAGTTAAATGAGAACGTGATGAAATGAGTAGGAATTGAGCTCGTGTGGCAGCAGGCTACAGGTGCAATGTTGAAAGGGAGGCAACGTGAGACCCAAATCGTTGCTGGCAGCAGTGTGATAAGGGACGAAGTGAGAAAATCACAGTGCTGATTGCAGTTGATATGCAGCCATTGTCAATGGTAGAGGATGTCAGCTTCAATACCCTAATGGTATATAGACTGCAAGATGCCATGTAAAAAAACGTGATGGCCTGGATGGAGAAATTGTACAATGATTGCTCTGCAAGTACAAAACGCAAGCTCTCAAACACCATACGTGGCCATAACATCAGATGGTTGGATGTCTATAAACACGCCGTCATACATCACTGCAACAAGCCATCACATTGATGAGAAGTGGGACTAAAGGCCCATGTACTGACAAGTGAGAACATGGAGGAGAGGAACAGAACAGAGAACCTAAAACGGCATTCATTATATTGTTGCTGAATAGGTCCGGTACAGCAGTAAGGTGAGTGCCGTCTGGTAGGTAGCCTGGACTGTGGTTGATTTGAACTGCATCGCCCCCTAGCGGTCATACGTAGGACTATATCTGAATTGTGAATTCACATCATTTTATGATGGAATTGAAATGGTAAGACATTTTTTTACATTTGTCACAACCCTAATACTTGTTTGTCAGAGTTTAAACATGTTTACATGGATGAATGGCAACTGAAATCCAGAACCAAAGGACTGTGAGATGAAAGATAAAACAAGGCCAGAGTTTTTTGTAATTATCTCTAACTGTCTAGCTTTTATTTTAGTGATTGTTATTTCTCAAAGATGATATCTTTAAAAAAAAATATTTAGGTTCTTTAGTCGTTTAAGTTTACACTAAAAGTTTTTCCATTCCAAAAATGTATTTCTAAAGTATGTATACACTGAACAAAAATAGAAATGCAACATGTAAAGTGCTGGTTCTATTTTCATGAGCTGACATAAAAAATCCCAGAAATGTTCCATATGAACAAAAAGCAAGTGTCATGCTAACTGTGTGAATGTCCACCAGAGCTGTTGCCAGATCATTTAATGTTAATTTCTCTACCATAAGCCACCTCCAACGTCATTTTAGAGAATTTGTCAGTACGTCCAACCGGCCTCACAACCGCAGACGACAAGTACCCATGCCAGCCCAGGACCTTCAGATCTGGCTCCTTCAACTGCGGCATCGTCTGAGACCAGCCACCCGGATAAAACTGTGGGTTTGCACAACCAAAGACTTTCTACACAAACGATCAGAAACCTTCTCAGGGAAGCTCATCCTCACTAGGGCCTCGACTTGACTGCAGTTCGGCGTTGTGACCGACTTCAGTGGGCAAATGCTCAACTTCGATGGTCACTGGCACGCTGGAGAAGTGTGTTGCTCATGGATGAATCCCAGGTTCAACAGACAGACAGCGTGTATGGCGTTGTGTGGGCGAGCGGTTTGCTGATGTCAACGTTGTGAACAGAGTGCATCATGGTGGCAGTGGGGTATGGTATGGGCAGGCATAAGCCACAGATAACAAACACAATTGTATTTTACCGAGGGCAATTTGAATGAACAGAAATACCATGACGAGATACTCAGGCCCGTTGTTGTGCCATTCATCCGCCACCATCACCTCATGTTTCAGCATGATAATGCACAGCCCCATGCCGCAAGGATATGTACAGTCGTGGCCAAAAGTTTTGAGAATGACACAAATATTAATTTCCACAATGTTTGCTGCTTCAGTGTCTTTAGATATTTTTGTCAGATGTTACTATGGAATACTGAAGTATAATTACAAGCATTTCATAAGTGTCAAAGGCTTTTATTGACAATTTCATGAAGTTGATGCAAATAGTCAATATTTGCAGTCTTGACCCTTCTTTTTCAAGACCTGGCATGCTGTCAATGCTGTCAATTAACTTCTGGGCCACATCCTGACTGATGGCAAACCATTATTGCATAATCAATGCTTGGAGTTTGTCAGAATTTGTGCGTTTTTGTTTGTCCACCCGCCTCTTGAGGATTGACCACAAGTTCTCAATGGGATTAAGATCTGGGGAGTTTCCTGGCCATGGACCCAAAATATCGATGTTTTGTTCCCCGAGCCACTTAGTTATCACTCTTGCCTTATGGCAAGGTGCTCCATCATGCTGGAAAAGCCATTGTTCGTCACCAAACTGTTCCTGGATGGTTGGGGAAGTTGCTCTCAGAGGATGTGTTGGTACCATTCTTTATTCATTGCTGTGTTCTTAGTCAAAATTGTGAGTGAGCCCACTCCCTTGGCTGAGAAGCAACCCCACACATGAATGATCTCAGGATGCTTTACTGTTGGCATGACACAGGACTGATGGTAGCGCTCACCTTGTCTTCTCCGGACAAGCTTTTTTCCGGATGCCCCAAACAATCGGAAAGGGGATTCATCAGAGAAAATGACTTTACCCCATTTCTCAGCAGTCCAATCCCTGTACCTTTTGCAGAATATCAGTCTGTCCCTGATGTTTTTCCTGGAGAGAAGGGGCTTCTTTGCTGCTCTTCTTGACACCAGGCCATCCTCCAAAAGTCTTCGCCTCACTGTATGTGCAGATGCACGCACAGTGAGTGCCCCGATCCCGCAGCGGAATCAACTTTAGGAGATGGTCCTGGCGCTTGCTGGACTTTCTTGGGCGCCCTGAAGCCTTCTTCACAAGAATTGAACCGCTCTCCTTGAAGTTCTTGATGATCCAATAAATGGTTGACTCAGGTGCAATCTTACTGGCAGCAATATCCTTGCCTGTGAAGCCCTTTTTGTGCAAAGCAATGATGACGGCACATGTTTCCTTGCAGGTAACCATGGTTGACAGAGAAAGAACAATGATTCCAAGCACCACCCTCCTTTTGAAGCTTCCAGTCTGTTATTCGAACTCAATCAGCATGACAGAGGGATCTCCAGCCTTGTCCTCGTCAACACTCACACCTGTGTTAACGAAAGAATCACTGACATGATGTCAGCTGGTCCTTTTGTTGCAGGGCTGAAATGCAGTGGAAATGTTTTTTGGGGATTCAGTTAATTTGCATGGCAAAGACGGACTTTGAAGTTAATTGCAATTCATCTGATCACTCTTCATAACATTCTGGAATATATGCAAATTGCCATCATACAAACTGAGGCAGCAGACTTTGTGAAAATTTATATTTGTGTCATTCACGACTGTACATAATTTCTGGAAGCTGAAAATGACCCAGTTCTTCCATGGCCTGCATACTCACCAGACGTCACCCATTGAGCATGTTTGGGAGGCTCTGGATCGAAGTGTACGACAGCGTGTTCCAGTTCCCGCCCATATCCAGCAACTTCGCACAGCCATTGAAGAAGAGTGGGACAACATTCCACAGGCCACAATCAACAGCCTGATCAACTCTATGTGAAAGAGATGTGTCCCTCTGCATGAGGCAAATGGTGGTCACACCAGATACTGACTAGTCTTCTGATCCACGCCCCTACCTTTTCTTTTAGGTATATGTGACCATTCCCAGTCATGTGAAATTCATAGATTAGGAGCTAATGAATTTATTTAAATTGACAGATTTCCTTATATGAACTGTAAGTCAGTAAAATCTTGCAATTGTTGCATATTGAATTTATATTTTTGTAAAGTGTATATAAACTCTGTTGCCAATTTATTAGGTATTAGTACCATCTAGTACCTGGTCAGAGCCCCCTTTGATTCCAGAACAGCCTGAATTATTCAGGGCATGGAAACATTGCTCAATTGGTATCAAGGGAAACATTCCCCACACCATTACACGACCACCAGCAGCCTGTACCATTGACACCAGACAGGATTGGGCCATGGACTCATGCTGCTTATGCCAAATCCTGACTCTGCCATCAGCATGACACAACAGGAACTGGGATTCGTCAGACCTGGCGATGTTTTTCCTCTCCTCAATTGTCCAGTGTTGGTGATCGCGTGCCCACTGGAGCCTCTTCTTCTTGTTTTTAGCTGATGGGAGTGGAACCCGGTGTGGTTGTCTGCTGCAATAACCCATCCGTGACAAGTACCAATGTTGTGCGTTCAGAGATGCCATTCTGCACATTACTCAGACCACTGTTGTAGAGGTCGACCGATTATGATTTTTCAACGCCGATACCGATTGTTGGAGGACCAAAAAAAGCAGATACCGATTAATGGGACGATTTTTATATATATATTTGTAATAATGACAATTACAACAATACTGAATGAGCACTTTTATTTTAACTTAATATAATACATCAATAAAATCTATTTAGTTTAATGAAACATGTTCAATTTGATTTAAATAATGCAAAAACAAAGTGTTGGAGAAGAAGATAAAAGTGCAATATTTGCCAAAGGTAAAAAGCTAACGTTTAAGTTCCTTGCTCAGAACATGAGAACATATGAAAGCTGGTGGTTCCTTTTAACATGAGTCTTCAATATTCCCAGGTAAGAAGTTTTAGGTTGTAGTTATTATAGGAATTATAGAACTATTCTCTCTTTACCATTTGTATTTCATATACCTTTGATTATTGGCTGTTCTTATAGGCACTATAGTATTGCCAGCCTAATCTCGGGAGTTGATAGGCTTGAAGTCATACACTTGCTTGAAGCACATGCTTGAAGCACAGCGAAGAGCTGCTGGCAAATGCAGGAAAGTGCTGTTTGAATGAATGCTTACGAGCCTGCTGCTGCCTACCACCGCTCAGTCAGACTGCTCTATCAAATCATAGACTTAATTATAATATAATAACACACAGAAATACGAGCCTTAGGTCATTAATATGGTCAAACCCGGAAACTATCATTTCGAATACAAAAAGTGTATTCTTTCAGTGAAAAACGGAACCGTTCCATATTTTATCTAACAGGTGGCATCCCTAAGTCTAAATATTGCTGTTACATTGCACAACCTTAAATGTTATGTCATAATTATGTACAATTCTGGAAAATTAATTAGTCTTTGTCAGGAAGAAATGGTCTTCACACAGTTCGCAACGAGCCAGGCAGCCCAAACTGCTGCATATACCTGTCACGCCCTGACCTTAGAGATCCTTATTTATTCTCTCTGTTTGGTTAGGTCAGGGTGTGACTCGGGTGGGAGAATCTATGTTTTCTATTTCTTTGTGTTTTTGGCTGAGTATGGTTCCCAATCAGAGGCAGCTGTCTATCGTTGTCTCTGATTGGGGATCATATATAGGTTGTCATTTTCCGTTTGGGTTTTGTGGGGAGTTATTTTCTGTTTAGCTGTTTTGTTGCCTGACATAACTGTGCGCTTTCATTTTTTCTACTTTGTTATTTTGTTGCGGTGTTCAGTTTATTAAAAATCATGAACGCCTACAACGCTGCACCTTGGTCTCCTTCATCCGACGAGTGCCGTTACAATACCCTGACCCTGCTTGCACAGAACGCAAGAGAAGTGACACAATTTCCCTAGTTAAAAGAAATTCATGTTAGCAGGCAATATTAACTAAATATGCAGGTTTAAAAATATATACTTGTGTATGGATTTTAAGAAAGGCATTGATGTTTCTGGTTAGGTATACATTGGTGCAACGACAGTGTTTTTTTCGCGAATGCGCTTGTTAAATCATCACCCCTTTGGTGAAGTAGGCTGTGATTTGATGATAAATAAACAGGCAGCACATCGATTATATGCAACGCAGGACAAGCTAGATAAACTAGTAATATGATCAACCATGTGTAGTTAACTAGTGATTGTGTTAAGATTGTTAACAAGATACGTTAAATGCTAGCTAGCAACTTACCTAGGCTCCTTGCTGCACTCAAGTAACAGGTAGTCAGCCTGCCACCCAGTCTCCTCGTGGGGGTGTAATGTAATCGGCCATAATCGGTGTTCAAAAATGCCAATTACCGATTGTTATGAAAACTTGAAATCGTCCCTAATTAATCGGCCATTACGATTAATCGGTCGACCTCTACACTGTTGTACTGCACCATTATTTATGTGGCCCGCCTGTTAGCTAGCATGATTCTTGCCTTTCTCCTTCGACCTCTCATCAACGAGCTGTTTTTGCCCACAAGACTGCCGCTGACTGGAAGTTTTTTGTTTGCCGTACCATTCTCTGTAAACCCTACACCCAGTCGTACGTGAAAGGCCCAGGAGGCCGGAAGTTTCTGAGATACTGGAACCGGCGCACTAGGCCCCGACGATCATAGCACACTCAAAGTCGCTTAGGTCACTCATTTTGCAAATTCTAATGTCCAATCGAACAGTAACTGAATGCCTTGATCAAATCAAATCAAATGTATTTATATAGCCCTTCGTACATCAGCTGATATATCAAAGTGCTGTACAGAAACCCAGCCTAAAACCCCAAAAAGCAAGCAATGCAGGTGTAGAAGCACGGAGCTAGGAAAAACTCCCTAGAAATGCCAAAACCTAGGAAGAAACCTAGAGAGGAACCAGGCTATGAGGGGTGGCCAGTCCTCTTCTGGCTGTGCCGGGTGGAGATTATAATAGAACATGGCCAAGATGTTCATAAATGACCAGCATGGTCAAATAATAATAATCACAGTAGTTGTCGAGGGTGCAACAAGTCAGCACCTCAGGAGTAAATGTCAGTTGGCTTTTCATAGCCGATCATTAAGAGTATCTCTACCACTCCTGCTGTCTCTAGAGAGTTGAAAACAGCAGGTCTGGGACAGGTAGCACGTCCAGTGAACAGGTCAGGGTTCCATAGCCGCAGGCAGAACAGTTGAAACTGGAGCAGCAGCATGGCCAGCTGGACTGGGGACAGCAAGGAGTCATCATGCCAGGTAGTCCTGAGGCATGGTCCTAGGGCTCAGGTCCTCCGAGAAAGAGAGAATTAGAGAGAGCATACTTAAATTCACACAGGACACCGGATAAGACAGGAGAAGGACTCCAGATATAACAGACTGACCCTAGCCCCCCGACACAAACTACTGCAGCATAAATACTGGAGGCTGAGACAGGAGGGGTCAGGAGACACTGTGGCCCCGTCCGATGATACCCTCGGACAGGGCCAAACAGGCAGGATATAACCCCACCCACTTTGCCAAAGCACAGCCCCCACACCACTAGAGGGATATCTTCAACCACCAACTTACCATCCTGAGACAAGGCCGAGTATAGCCCACAAAGATCTCCGCCACGGCACAAACCAAGGGGGGACGCCAACCCAGACAGGAAGACCACGTCAGCGACTCAACCCACTCAAGTGATGCACCCCTCCTAGGGACGGCATGGAAGAGCACCAGTAAGCCAGTGACTCAGCCCCTATAATAGGGTTAGAGGCAGAGAATCCCAGTGGCGAGAGGGGAACCGGCCAGGCAGAGACAGCAAGGGCGGTTCGTTGCTCCAGAGCCTTTCCGTTCACCCTCCCACTCCTGTGCCAGACTACACTCAATCATATGACCTACTGAAGAGATGAGTCTTCAGTAAAGACTTAAAGGTTGAGACCGAGTCTGCGTCTCTCACATGGGTAGGCAGACCATTCCATAAAAATGGAGCTCTATAGGAGAAAGCCCTGCCTACAGCTGTTTGCTTAGAAATTCTAGGGACAATTAGGAGGCCTGCGTCTTGTGACCATAGCATACGTGTAGGTATGTAAGGCAGGACCAAATCGGAAAGATAGGTAGGAGCAAGCCCATGTAATGCTTTGTAGGTTAGCAGTAAAACCTTGAAATCAACCCTTGCCTTAACAGGAAGCCAGTGTAGGGAGGCTAGCATTGGAGTAACATGATCAATTTTTTGGGTTCTAGTCAGGATTCTAGCAGCCGTATTTAGCACTAATTAAAGTTTATTTAGTGCTTTATCCGGGTAGCCGGAAAGTAGAGCATTGCAGTTGTCTATTCTAGAAGTAACAAAAGCATGGATTCATTTTTCTACATCATTTTTGGAAAGAAAGTTTCTGATTTTTGCAATGTTACGTAGATGGAAAAAAGCTGCCCTTGAAACAGCCTGTCTGCCTGCTTTATATAGCAAGCCACGGACATGAGACTCACTGTCTACCTAATAAACTGGCTACTGAGAGCCTTCAGAAAGTGTTCATACCCCTTGACTTATTCCACATTTTGTTGTGTTACAACCTGAATGCAAAATTGATTAAATTATTGTTTTTTCTTCACCCATCTACACACAATACCCCATAATGACAACGTGAAAACATTATTTTTAAGATTTTAGAAAGTTTATACAGAAATATATCATTCACATAAGTATTTCTACCCTTGAGTCAGTGCTTTGTAGAAGTACCTTTGGCAGTGATTACAGTTGTGAGTCTTTCTTGGTAAGTCTCTAAGAGCTTTCCACACCTGGATTGTGCGACAGTTGCCCATTATTCTTTTCAAAATTCTTTAAGCTCTTTCAAATTGGTTGTTGATAATTGCTAGACAACCATTTTCAGGTCTTGACATAGATTGTCAAGTAGATTTAAGTCAAAACTGTTACTCTGTCATGCAGGAACATTCACTGTCTTCTTGGTAAGCAACTCCAGTGTAAATATGGCCTTGTGTTTTAGGCTATTGTCCTACTGAAAAGTGAATTAATCTCCCAATGTTTGATGGAAAGCAGAAAAGCAGGTTTTCTTCAAGGATTTTGCCTGTGCTTAGCTCCATTCTGTTTCTTTTTTGATACTGAAAAACTCTCCAGTCCTTAACTATTACAAGCATAGCCATAACATCAAACAGCCACCACAATGCTGGAAAATATGGAGAGTGGTACTCGGTTATGTGTTGGTTTGGATGTTATGTGTTGGATTTGCCCCAAACATAACATTTTGTATTCAGGACAAGAAGTGAATTGCTTTGCCTCATTTTTTGCAGTATTACTTTAATGCCTTGTTGCAAACAAGATGCATGTTTTGGAATATTTGTATTCTGTACAGTATTGTAGAGTAACTACAATGTTGTTGATCCATCCTAATTTTTCTCCTGTAACAGCCATTAAACTCTGTAACTGTTTTAAAGTCCTTCCTCTCCGGCATATGAGCTAGAAAGGATGCCTGTATCTTTGTAGTGACTGGGTGTATTGATACACTAACCAAAGTGTAATTAATAACGTCACCAACTTCCATGTCTGCCCCCCCCCCCCCCCCATCTACCAATCGGTGCCCTTCTTTGCGAGGCATTGAAAACCCACACTGGTCTTTGTGGTACAGTATGTGTGGAGTACATAATCAGGTAATCTTTTAAAAAGCATATTAAACACTATTATTGTACACAGTGTGTCCATGCAACTTATTAAGTGACTTGTTATTCAAGTTTTTACTCCTGAACTTATTTTAGCTTGCCATAACAAAAGGAGTTGAATACTTATTGACTCAAGACATTTCATTTTTTATGAATTTGTAAAAATGTGAAAAACATAATTCCACTTTGACACGATGGGTAATTTTGTGTAGGCCAGTGACAAAAAAAAATCTAAATTGAATCCATTTTGAATTCATTCAAGGGGTGTGAATTCAGTCACTCTGACAGAGCAGTATACAATATGTATGTGTGTGCGTATGTATATACAGTATTTAGTCAGCCACCAATTGTGCAAGTTCTCCCACTTAAAAAGATGAGAGAGGCCTGTAATTTTCATCATAGGTACACTTCAACTATGACAGACAAAATGAGAAAAAGAAATCCTAAATTACTATAACCACGTTTCCATCAACAGTTTTTATGTGAGTACTGCATAAAAGAACATCTTGACCGCTACAGTATGATGGAAACAGTAAGTTTTGGTACAATTTTACAAATGCTGACAGATAATTTGTTTGTTTGACATGGTGGGATCTTTTTATGTCTGTAAGATTAATTATGCGAGAAATTGCGGTGGAAATGCCTTCATGCGTAAATATTGCTATAATAACCATCATATTGAAGAAACTTGGAGTCACAGATGAAATAAGTTATGATGAAATCCACAAGGTGGTGAAAGTGCATGGTGATGAGATTGATGCTACAGTTGAAGTCGGAAGTTAACATACACCTTAGCCAAATACATTTAAACTCAGTTTTTCAGAATTCCTGACATTTAATCCTAGTAACAATTCCCTGTTTTAGGTCAGTTTGTATGCCTCCTTGTTCCCACATGCTTTTTCAGTTCTGCCCACACAGTTTCTATAGGATTGAGGTCAGGGCTTTGTGATGGCCACTCCAATACCTTGACTTTGTTGTCCTTAAGCCATTTTGCCACAACTTAGGAAGTATGCTTGGGGTCATTGTCCATTTGGAAGACCCATTTGCGACCAAGCTTTAACTTCCTGACTGATGTCTTGAGATGTTGCTTCAATATATCCACATAATTGTCCTCCCTCATGATGCCATCTATTTTGTGAAGTGCACCAGCCCCTCCTGCAGCAAAGCCCCCCCACAATATAATGCTGCCAACCCCGTGCTTCACGGTTCATCAGCCCAGAGGACATTTCTCCAAAAGTACGATCTTTGTCCCCATGTGCAGTTGCAAACCGTAGTCTGGCTTTTTTATGGCGGTTTTGGAGCAGTGGCTTCTTCCTTGCTGAGCGGCCTTTCAGGTTATGTTGATATAGGACTCGTTTTACTGTGGATATAGATACTTTTGTACCCGTTTCCTCCAGCATCTTCACAAGGTCTTTCGCTGTTGTTCCGGGATTGATTTACACTTTTCACACCAAGGTATGTTCGGTTCCACTGGATGTCATAAGGTGAATGCACCAATTTGTAAGTCGCTCTGGATAAGAGCGTCTGCTAAATGACTTAAATGTAATGTAAATGTAAATCTCTAGGAGACGGAACGCGTCTCTTTCCTGAGTGGTATGACGACTGCGTGGTACCATGGTGTTTATACTTGCGTACTATTGTTTGTACAGATGAACTTGGTACCTTCAGGCATGTGGAAATTGCTCCCAAGGATGAACCAGACTTGTGGAGGTCTACAATGTTTTTTCTGAGGTCTTGGCTGATTTCTTTTGATTTTCCAATGATGTCAAGCAAAGAGGCACTTTTTGCCTCTTTGAAAGTTTGAAGGTAGGCCTTGAAATACATCCACAGGTACACCTCCAATTGACTCAAATGATGTCAATTAGCCTATCCGAAGCTTCTAAAGCCATGATATAATTTTCTGGAATTTTCCAAGCTGTTTAAGGGCACAGTCAATTTAGTGGATGTAAACTTCTGACCCACTGGAATTGTGATACAGTGATTTATAAGTGAAATAATCTGTCTGTAAACAATTGTTGGAAAAATTACTTGTGTCATGCACAAAGTAGATGTCCTAACCAACTTGCCAAAACGATAGTTTGTTAACAAGAAATTTGTGAGGTGGTTGAAAAATTTGTTTTAATGACTCCAACCTAAGTTTATGTAAACTTCCGACTTCAATTGTACATTCAAATAAATATCAAGGGTCTTTTTCTGGTGACATGATGATCGATGCTTGACTGCCATTTGACAAATACAAATATTAACGCTCTTATCCATAATAATGTCATAATGTAAGTAGACTATCCGCACTGTATCTGTGAGCTAGAGTGCATGTGTCAAGACCACAATGGGCACACTTGCTATTTAACGCAACAGTTTTTGTGACAAAACTATTGGTAGAGTTGAAAATGCAATGGAAACACATTGAACTTTAGATTTTTATTCAGTACATGAAAACTTAAGCGAAGTACATGTTGTGTGCACTAAGTCATCACTCCCTGATTTTTATCTGCATCAATTCAGTATAGTGGAAACACACCACTGGTGGGAAAATGCGCATATTTTCTTTATGCAGATTTTTGAATACTCACATGAAAATCGGTCGCCAGCATCTGACTGTGATATGTGGTTGGCTCACATAGCGACCTTAATATGAATGCAATAACTGTGTCGCTCTGCATAAGAGTGTCTGCTAAATTACTTAGAACATTTACATTTTATAGATACGTTTCAATATTCAATTGTTTCATTGAGGGCGTGATATCTAGCGTTCATCAGTGGCATGATGTGCCAGTTATGTCATTTCAGTAAATAGGGAATTGTTACACATTTTTGTCCTCACGGATATCAAACAGGGAACACTGCCCTAGAGAATGGGCTGCTTTGATCAGGGGTCCCATGTCAATGTACTGTACGGAGCCTCTGATCTCACACCCACACACACACAGTCATCCATCCATAACCTAGAGACCTCCTCGATTACTTTGAAGTAACAATCCAGCTCAAGGTGCCACTTCATGGACACATCAGTTCTCAAGGGGATTCAATTTTGCTCACTGTCACGTCACACTGTCTTTATGCGCAAAGGGAAGACATCACACAGCAGGCAGCAATGTGCCTCAATTAGAGCTAAATCTACAGGTGTTCTTGTTTCCTAACAAATGGTTTTAAATGGGGACAAGACGTTATTATCTGCTGCACAAAGAGAACAAAGCAGAGAAGAATAGGATCAAAGCGTTGAATCCCAGAGGGGGTGAGAGGAGTGTTATGTGTCAAGACAAGTAGGGTCTTGTCTCCTGACTAGTTTATCAGGGCATAGGCCTGTAGTCTGTGTGCTGTCTACTGAAGCATTAGAAAGGCAAGGAGCTGTAACACAAGACTATGAGCCTTGCACAGATTCACCGGGGCGAAAAGAGAGTACAATTACCCAGTACAAACATTGTGTGTGTGCACTTAGACATATTTGCAATGTCAATCAACAGACCTTGAAAGCGTAATATTCATAATACACTAACTGTTGTACACCAATTTCAAATTAATTGCAACGAGAATTTGAAAACATGATGTATAGGTGTTTACTTATATGTATTAATTTCAAATCAAATATTTTTCAGAATATCCTTTTACAATGTACGGAACATCCTTGAATGTGGCTATGATGAACGTACTCTAATTGAACTATAAAATCATTAATATTTATAATTTTATGGGTATTTCCATCTATGTGGACTAGTAAGAATTCCTCTCTAACATGCCTGTTTCTTCTCTCCCTTTCTGTCTCTCTATCCGTAGGTTCTAAGCTGTGTGATGGACGACTGGCGCACCTCCCACTCCTCCTGCTCCTCGTCCTCCAGGCCCTGCTGCTGCTCTGCTCTGGTGAACGCACCTGCCCCCACAGCTGCCGTTGTGAGGGGAAAATCGTCCATTGCGAGTCAGCTGGCTTTTCAGATGTCCCTGAGAACATCTCAGTGGGCTGCCAAGGCCTCTCTCTCCGCTACAATGACCTGCACACACTGCTCCCCTACCAGTTTGCCCACCTGAACCAAATCCTCTGGCTCTACCTGGACCACAACCAGATCTCTGCTCTAGATAGCCGGGCCTTCCAGGGGGTCCGCAGGCTTAAAGAGCTGATCCTCAGCTCCAACAAGATCTCTCAGCTCCACAACGCCACCTTCCACGGGGTGCCCAACCTCCGCAGCCTGGACCTGTCCTACAACAAGCTGCAGATGCTGCAGCCGGGGCAGTTCCACGGCCTGAGGAAGCTGCAGAACCTCCACCTCCGCTCCAACGGCCTCACCAACATCCCCATCCGGGCCTTCCTGGAATGTCGCAGCCTGGAGTTTCTGGACCTGGGCTACAACCGTCTCCGGGCCCTCACCAGGACCACTTTCCTGGGGCTGCAAAGACTCATGGAGCTGCACCTGGAGCACAACCAGTTCTCCCGGATCAACTTCTTTCTGTTTCCACGTCTTGCTAACCTGCGGGGGCTCTACCTGCAGTGGAACCGCATCCGAGCAGTCAACCAGGGCCTGCCCTGGAGCTGGCACACGCTGCAGAAACTGGACTTGTCTGGCAACGAGATCCAGACCCTGGACCCAGCCGTATTCCACTGCCTGCCCAACCTACAGATCCTCAATCTGGAGTCCAACAAGCTGTCCAACGTGTCCCAAGAGGCAGTGTCTGCCTGGATATCCCTGACCTCCATCAGCCTGGCGGGTAACGTGTGGGAATGTGGGACAGGCATCTGCCCACTAGTGGCTTGGCTGAGAAACTTTCGAGGCACTAAAGACACCACCATGATATGCAGCAGCCCAAAGCATCTGCAGGGAGAGAAGATCATGGATGCTACGAGGAACAATGGAATTTGTGAGGAAACGGACTACTTCCAGACAGAAACGCCTTCCCCGACCCCAGATTTCATTGAGACGACACCCGACCCAACCCCTGCTCACACCAGCCCCCCTCCACCCCTGCCTCCACCTACCACCCTGGTCCCCCTACCCCCACCTTTGCCTCAGCCCCTTCCCCGCCCCACCTTCCCAAGCCGGGTAGGAATTGACCCCAGAGACTCCCCTCCCCAGGCTCCACCCTCCCTCCGCAGCCTGGTGGTGACTCAGCCCCCAGAGTTGGAGCTCATGTCCTTCCACAAGGTAGTGGTGGGCAGTGTGGCGCTCTTCTTCTCCATGTCGCTCATCCTGACCGTCATCTATGTGTCGTGGAGGCGCTACCCGAACGCTGCACGGCTCCTGCAGCAGAGCTCCGTGGTGGGCCGCAAGCGACGGAAAAAGAGCCCCGAGCCAGAGCAGAACCTGAGCTCCCAGCTGCAGGAGTATTACATGAGCTACAACCCGGCCGCCACCCCGGAGGGTTTGGAGGTGCTCGGGAACGGGACTGGCTCCTGCACCTGCATCTCTGGCTCCAGGGAATGCGAGGTATGACCCGTCACATCAGCCTTTAAAAACAAAACCCCAAAAGCAAAAACACAAAGGCTCAAGAAAGAGAGGTAAATTCTTTATCAGGCATACACTGTTAAACCCCCATGCAGCTTTTGTAATTGTATTTTTAAATCATCACTGTATGTCTAATACATCACTGTGTGTGTTTATTTAATGAAAATAACTTCAAAATATATTTTAATGATTTATTTCCCTTTGTTAGGAAACTCGTTTGAAGATATTTACATGCACAGCCCTGATTGGCTGATGGTCTAGAGCCCACCCCCTTACCCAGATGAACAGTCATTGGTCTATTATAATCTGATTGCATTGTGATATCACCTGGGCCAAAAGATCCGTCCCACCTGAACAGGCTGAAATTCCAGGCGTTGTTTTCAAACCGCTCTTACACGAAAACGGCATTTTCACAATATCAGAGGGTTATTTCGACCTCATAGTGCAAAAAAAAGTAATACAAAATGGGGTAAGCACCCTTGAATCTTGGTTCATAATACGGTCGATTTAGAACCTTGACGGTTTCCAATTATTTCTGCGGTTTTGATTCATAAATCGAACGAGACACTGGAAACTTACATTTTTTATTTAGAACCAGGAGGCAATGGTAACCTAGCTCGGGTTCAGGGAGCTGCATTATTACACTGCCACGTGTCATGTTCAGCTCTCTGGCGTTAATGCACTTTGTTTCGTTTTTTGTTTGTATAGTTTATTTACCAATCAGCTTATTTTCGTACAGCGGTGTGCTTCAGCAGCATTTTGAGGCACAGTATTTAATCATGCACATGATGAAAAGCAAAACCATTTTGCATGGCTCCAGTGACATCCTGGATACACTGTTCCTGCTTTAAGGTGTCACATAAGTCATTGATACGGCATCATGGCTTGGCTCCTTGGATGGTCAGATATACTGTAGATTAGTCACAACATCATGTTTGTTATGTTTACCACACTCATAATATGTGTGTGTTTAATCTATAGGGGTATTTCTTTAAAGGCCCAAATTAAAGACAATGCAGGAATTACTTTAGGGCCACTAGCTAGTTTACAGTACATAACCCCGTCTTGACCTAACTGAAAAGTGAAGCTCTCCAACTCATAAGATTCCAAAAAAAAAAACTCTAAGTCTATTCAAGCCAAATCACAACATGGATTAATGAGGTATTGATCAGCATTAGTAGGATCCCCCATAATAGAGCGACTGGACCTGCCCTGGCTGCCTGTCTTCTCATGTGGCAGGGTAGAAAAAGGAGAGGTGGAGATCAACATGGTCCCAGTCTCCATGGCTGGATGCCTATTACTTGTGGCTTATTTAAAGGACCAATCTGCAGTTGCTACATCAAATGATGGACTTCTAAATGAATGATATGTACCCATTGATTCTTGAAGATTATAACTTATAAATGCCTCGAGCTTAGTTCACTTGTTGTACCCCATCAGAACCTAAAATATAAGCTTGTTTAGTCCAATGTTTGTAAACAAAGTAAATGTAAATAAATACTGAAAAGCCTCAAAACATGGTTAAAACTATAGTGTAGATATCATGAATGTCAATCCTTGCATCCATCTATGAATTTGAGAGTGGCCCGTCCCTGAGCTTTTTACCTAAACAGGGCCGGGGACTATTCTATGTTATTATTTTAACTGCTGATTGCCGCTTAAACTGCCTCGGTGACCCTATACGAGCTGCATGTTAACATCAGAAGCCTCCTCCCTAAGTTTGCTTTATTCACTGCTTTAGCACACTCCGCCATCCCTGATGTCCAAGCTGTGTCTGAGTCCTGGCTTAGGAAGGCCACCAAAAATTCTGAAATTTCCATCCCCAATTACAACATTTTCCGTCAAGACAGAACTGCTAAAGGGGGCAGAATTGCAATCTTCTGTAGAGATAGCCTGCAGGGTTCTGTCATACTATCCAGGTCTATGCCCAAACAGTTTCTACTTCTAAAGATCTTCTATTTTTTCTACGAGCTTCTACTTTTAAAGATACATCTCTCCAGAAATACGTCCCTCACCGTTGCCGCTTGTTATAGACCCCCCTCAGCTCTCAGCTGTGCCCTGGACACCATATGTGAATTGATTGCCCCCCATCTATCGTAAGAGTTCGTACTGTTAGGTGACCTACATTGGGATATGCTTAACACCCTGGCCGTCCTACAATCTAAGCTAGATGCCCTCAATCTCACACAAATTATCAAGGAACCTACCTGGTACAACCCCAAATCTGTAAACATGGAAACACTATCACCACTGATAAATCCACGATAATCGAATTTCAAATTTCAATAAGCATTTCTCTACGCCTGGCCATGCTTTCCACCTGGCTACCCCAACCCCGGCCAACAGCTCTGCACCCCCCACAGCAACTGGCCCAAGCCCCCCCCCCCCGCTTCTCCTTCACCCAAATCCAGACAGCTGATGTTCTGAAAGAGCTGCAAAATCTGGATCCCTACAAATCAGCTGGGCCAGACAATCTGAACCCTCTCTTCATAAAATTATCCGCCGCCATTGTTGCAACCCCAATTACTAGTCTGTTCAACCTCTCTTTCGTATCGTCTGAGATTCGTAAAGATTGGAAAGCGACCGCGGTCATCCCCCTCTTCAAAGGGGGGGACACTCTAGACCCAAACTTTTACACATCTATATCCATCCTCCCCTGACTCTCTAAAGTCTTCGAAAGTCAAGTGAACAAACAGATCAC
Organism: Salvelinus fontinalis; assembly: GCF_029448725.1. NCBI lineage: Eukaryota > Metazoa > Chordata > Actinopteri > Salmoniformes > Salmonidae > Salvelinus > Salvelinus fontinalis. Next base: position 26,865,406 of record NC_074685.1, on the reverse strand, counting down.
CGACCATTTCGAATCCCACCGTACCTTCTCCTCTATGCAATCTGGTCACTGGTGCACCAGTAAGCGTCAGCTGTCAGTGCAGCTTACCGATTGCTGCAGCTGTACACAGCCCATCTGTAAATAGCCCATCCAACCAACTACCTACCTCATCCCCATATTTGTTTTTGTTTTTCTGCTCTTTTGCACACCAGTATTTCTACTTGCATATCCTCATCTGCACATATATCACTCCAGTGTAAATTGCTAAATTGTAATTACTTTGCCTCTATTGGCCTATTTATTGCCTTACCTCCTTACTTCATTTGCACACACTGTATACATATTTTTGTATTGTGTTATTGACTGTACGTTTGTTTATCCCATGTGTAACTCTGTGTTGTTTTTGTCGCACTGCTTTGCTTTATCTTGGCCAGGTCGCAGTTGTAAATGAGAACTTGTTCTCAACTGGCCTACCTGGTTAAATAAAGGTGAAATAAAATAAAACATTTGTCCCCCTGCCTGCCAGACTGCAGTAGCTACGGCCTTCTTTAGCCTAGTCTCTGAAGCCGCTTAACTCAACAGTGTGTTTAGTAAAATAGTAGAGGGCATAGTGGAAGGGGCATTCGGTTAGCTCCCGCCTGTTTTGGGGAGATTTATGGTAATCATAAAAGAGCCTTAGCAATACGGGTAATCCCAAAGCTTATGATAGGGCTGTTTAATGCAGATGGATGCCCCAGGCCTGCCAGGATGAGGCACTTATTTATACCCAATACCAGGGTAATTACAATCACCAGCACCACGTCTACGTTTGATCTCAGGAAGCATGTTTCCCTGTACAGATGCACTGTTTTATCAATGGATACGCACCTGAAGTGATTTAGTAAAATGGGATTATTTATGCTCCGAGAGGTATCATTTTGGAAGGAGGAGAGAGAAAAAGTAAGGTGTTTATTAAACTCAACTGGAAGGAACCAAAGATCACAGTAAGCAAAAACTAAAACCCTGTAAATGTTTGGTTTGTATAATGAGTAAATTAATTCACACACTTGTGTGTTTACACGTTGAATGAATGATGCTATTATAGTGCTGCAAAACAAAAGAAGTCCACAGAACCAATGTTATCCATATGAATGATCACTTTACGATCAACATTGTTTACCCTTACTGCTCCCTGCAGTTTGCTAATTGTTTTATCAGTTTAGATTTTTGCCTCTGTCTATGCAGCTAAGTAAGCCTCCAGCGTCATTTATTGTAATAAAAGTATAAGGCATTTATTTGATTTCAAAACACCCATGGCACCGACGTCAAATTTTCATTCTGCACAAACCCTTTTCTAATTATTTTTAAATGCCCCACCTTTGAATTATTTGAGAAATATTTCATATAGCACCTATAGGAACCAAGTTACCAAGCCATTCCTTAAAATAACTCTTAATGGCTAAGCTCCTCTATGACAAGGAGTGCTGTTGCGTGGCTAATTCTTTTGCACTCTGTCAACATGTTATGCCCTTAATCCATGGAGATACAGAGACCTCGTATTACCTGCAAAGTGATTAACTCAACTTTAAAAGCTGGCATAGTATTTCTGATTGGAACTTCATTTAATTCAATCTGAGTTTTTTCTCAGACAATGCATGGATTTTCCCGGAAGGGGATCCCAAGGCTTGTACTTTCTTGTTTTCATGGAAACATGCCAGTGAAATGTAGCCTTAGTACAAATGTGTTTCTGCCCATTACAGTGACAAAATGAATCTCATCATCTCAAACACACACAGACACTGTCCTCTGCAAAGTACTAAAGGGGGTCTACAGCAGGTTTTTTTTCTATGGTATGTTGTTGCTCATTTCGGGGAATGTTTAATAATTGAGCAGCAGGCGTCAGCTCGGTTTAGCTTGATAAAAGAGCCATATTGCCGACCAGCACAGCCTTTCATTATGGCTCAGTGCAGTGCAGGCAGTCCCAACGGAAAGCGGTGAGAAAGACTGTAAGTTGCGGCCCGTTCTCAAGAGGAGGACGAGAGAGGAATGCTGCATGCTGGGTCAAAGCCCAATTAAAGCACCAGGGAGAAAGGATCAGAGATGGTGTGATTTTTCCTCTGAGGCTGTTTCAGTTTGGTCATCAAAGGTGTTTGGACTCACCAAAACGTAAATTGTTAGTTATGATGTCAAGACTGGTTTACTGTGCAAGTGCCAATAGTATGATTATAACTGGTGAACACAAAACTGGGTAGTTTATACAAAGGTAGTTTGTACAGAGGCATATTTCTTGCCTATAAATCAAAAATATAATAATTGAGAGGAAGTCTATGCTTTATGCTCTGAAAGCTCAATGCTATGCTTTATGCTCTGTAAGCTCAATGCTCTGCTTTATGCTCTGAAAGCTCAATGCTATGCTTTATGCTCTGTAAGCTCAATGCTATGCTTTATGCTCTGAAAGCTCAATGCTATGCTTTATGCTCTGTAAGCTCAATGCTATGCTTTATGCTCTGAAAGCTCAATACTATGCTTTATGCTCTGTAAGCTCAATGCTATGCTTTATGCTCTGAAAGCTCAATGCTATGCTTTATGCTCTGTAAGCTCAATGCTATGCTTTATGCTCTGAAAGCTCAATTGGAACAGATTTACATTCAGACAGCTCCAAAACACTTACATTTGTGTTCAATCACGTGTACACTACAATGCCCCCCCTCTGATATCTCCTTTCAAATAGAGAGAACGAGTGTTTTCTTGCCAGTGGTAATGGAAAATAGCGCTGAGACACAAACTGAGAGCATAGTCACAATAAATACATTTTCATATGGTAGAAGTCACAACAGAGATGTTACACATATTTGAGTTTGTTGGCTGAAACAATGAACCCCTCAGGAAATAATAGCCATGGTTTGATGACATAAACAGCGGTTAGGTGCAATTAATGGAATACTTTTACCTTGAAGAGTGGTCATCAGGATAAGCATTCAATCAGCATGACAGTTTGAGTATTACTATGGTGCATAGCTTCAATTGAGTTAGGCCCCTTTTCCCCATCAGGCAATTAAGAGCTACACTGCTTACCGTTACTGTTAAAGTGACAGAACATTGTTTGCTTCCTCCATGGATATGGTCAAGATAGGATGTTTAAAGTGATGCTCAAAGGTTTTTAAAATAATTTCATCGTTTTTTAAAAAACTTTTATGATAGATCTCTGTCATCAGCGACCATCCATCATTTGCTCAGGTATATTAGCAGAAACATCAAGCCAAACATAAAGAAAAGGGATGAGCAGTTTTATGTCCCTTTTATTCTGAAACCTAAGTTGAAATGGCCAACATTAAATACAGTGCATTCAGAAAGTATTCAGACCCCTTATTCTAAAATTGATTAATAATTTTTTATCCCTCAATCTACACACAATACCCCATAATGACAAAGCAATTTTTTTTACATTTTATTTATAAAAACAAAAAACAGAAGATACTTATTCACAGAACTATTCAGACGCTTTGCTATGAGACTCGAAATTGAGCTCAAGTGCATCCTGTTTCCATTGATTATCCTTGATGTTTCAACAACTTGATTGGAGTCCACCTGTGGTAAATTCAATTGATTGGACATTATTTGGAAAGGCACACACCTGGCTAAATAAGGTCCCACAGTTGACAGTGCATGTCAGAGGAAAAACCAAGCCAGGAGTTCAAAGGAATGGTCCATAGAGCTCTGAGACAGGATTGTGTCAAGGTACAGATCTGCGGAAGGGTACCAAAATATTTCTGCAGCATTGAAGGTCCCCAGTGGCCGCCATCATTCTTAAATGGAAGAAGTTTGGAACCACCAAGACTCTTTCTAGAGCTAGCCGCCCGGCCAAACTGAGCAATCGGGGGGGAGAGGTGACCAAGAACCCGATGGTCACTGACAGAGCTCCGGGGTTCCTCTGTGGAGAACCTTCCAGAAGGACAACCATCTCTGCAGCACTCCACCTATTAGGCCTTTATGGTAGAGTGGCCTTACGGAAGCCGCCACTCAGTAAAAGGCACATGACAGCCTGCTTGGAGTTTGCCAAAAGACACCTAAAGTACTTTCAGAACATAAGAAACAAGATTCTCTGGTTTGATGAAACCAAGATCGAACTCTTTGGACTGATTGCCAAGCGACACGTCTGGAGGAAAACTTGCACCATCCCTATGGTGAAGAATGGTGGTGGAAGCATCATGCTGTGGGGATGTTTTTCAGTGGCAGGGACTGGGAGACTAGTCGGGATCAAGGGAAAGATGAACAGAGCAAAGTACAGAGAGATCCTTGATGAACACCTGCTCCAGTTCACTCAGGACCTCAAACTGGGGGCGAAGGTTCACCTTCCAACAGGACAATGACGCTAAGCACACAGCCAAGACAACGCTGGAGTGGCTTTGGGACAAGTCTCTGAATGTCCTTGAGTGGCCCAGCCAGAGCCCGGACATAAACCCGATTGAACATCTCTGGAGAGACCTGAAAATATATGTACAGCGACGCTCCCCATCCAACCTGACAGAGCTTGAGAGGATCTGCAGAGAAGAATGGGACAAACACCCCAAATACAGGTGTGCCAAGCTTTTAGTGTCATACCCAAGATGACCCGAGGTTGTAATCTCTGCCCAAGGTACTGCAACAAAGTACTGAGTAAAGGGTCTGAACACTTATAAAAATGGGATATTTTAGTTTTATTTTATAAATTAGCAAAAAATTATAACCTGATTTTGCTTTGTCATTATGGGGTATTTTGTGTTTATTGATCAGAAAAAATAACAATTAAATTAATTTTAGAATAAGGCTGTCGGCCTCCCGAGTGGCGCGGAGGTCTAAGGCACTGCATCGCAGTGATCCTAGAGATCGTGGTACGAGTCCAGGCTCTGTCGCAGCCGGCCGCGACCGGTAGACCCATGGGGTGGTGCACAATTGGCCCAGCATCGTCCGGGTTAGGGAGGGTTTGGCCGGCAGGGATGTCCTTATCCCATCGTGCTCTAGCGACTCCTGTGGCGGGCCGGGCGCATGCACACTGACACGGTCGCCAGTGTTTCTTCTGACACATTGGTGCTGCTGGCTTCCAGGATAAGCAGGCATTGTGTCAAGAAGCAGTGCGGCTTGTTTGGGTCGTGTTTCGGAGGACGCACGGCTCTCGACCTTTGCCTCCCGAGTCCGTACGGGAGTTGCAGCGATAAGACTATAACTACCAATTTTGATACCACGAAATTGGGGGAAAAAAGGAGAAAAAATTCAATAAAAAGAATAAGACTGTAACGTAACAAAATGTGTCAAGGGGTCTGAATACTTTTCGTATGCACTATAAGGCTATTCTATATAGCTACAGTTGAAGTCGGAAGTTTACATACACCTTAGACAAATAATCTAAATTCAATTCACAAATCCTGACATTTAATCTTGGTAAAAATTTCCTGTCTTAGGTCAGTTAGGATCACCACTATATTTTAAGAATGTGAAATGTCAGAATAGTAGTAGAGAGAATGATTTATTTCAGCTTTTATTACTTTCAACACATTCCCAGTGGGTCAGAAGTTTACATACACTCAATTAGTATTTGGTAGCATTGCCTTTAAATTGTTTAACTTGGGTCAAATGTTTCAGGTAGCCTTCCACATGCTTCCGACAATAAGTTGGGTGAATTTTGGCCCATTCCTCCTGACAGAGCTGGTGTAAACTGAGTCAGGTTTTTAGGCCTCCTTGCTTGCCCATGCTTTTTCAGTTCTGCCCACAAATGTTCTATAGGATTGAGGTCAGGGCTTTGTGATGGCCACTCCAATACTTTGACTTTGTTGTCCTTAAGCCATTTTGCTTAGGAAGTATGCTTGGGGTCATTGTCCATTTGGAAGACCCATTTGCGACCAAGCTTTAACTTCCTGACTGATGTCTTGAGATATTGCTTCAATATATCCACATAATTTTCCTCCCTCATGATGCCATCTATTTTGTGAAGTGCACCAGTCCCTCCAGCAGCAAAGCACCCCCACAACATGATAACCCCCCCCCCATACTTCACGGTTGAGATGGTGTTCTTCGGCTTGCAAGCATCCCCCTTTTTCCTCCAAACATAACAATGGTCATTATGGCCGAACAGTTCTATTTGTTTCATCAGCCCAGAGGACATTTCTCCAAAAGTACGATCTTTGTCACCATGTGTAGTTCCAAACCGTAGTCTGGCTTTTTTATGCCGATTTTGGAGCAGTGGCTTCTTCCTTGCTGAAGCAGGTTATGTCGATATAGGACTGATTGATTTGCACTTTTCACACCAAAGTACGCTCATCTCTAGGAGACAGAACGCGTCTCCTTCCTGAGTGGTATGACGGCTGCGTGGTCCCATGGTGTTTATACTTCCTTACTATTATTTGTACAGATGAACTTGGTACCTTCAGGCATGTGGAAATTGCTCCCAAGGATGAACCAGACTTGTGGAGGTCTACAATGTTTTTTCTGAGGTCTTGGCTGATTTCTTTTGATTTTCCAATGATGTTAAGCAAAGAGACACTGAGTTTGAAGGTAGGTCTTGAAATACATCCACATGTACACCTCCAATTGACTCAAATGATGTCAATTAGCCTATCAGAAGCTTCTAAAGCCATGACATCATTTTCTGGACTTTTCGAAGCTGTTTAAAGGCATAGTCAACTTAGTGTATGTAAACTTCTGACACACTGGAATTGTGATGCAGTGAATTATAAGTGAAATAATCTGTCTGTACACAATTGTTGGAGAAATGACTTGTGTCATGCACAAAGTAGATGTCCTAACCGACTTGCCAAAACTATAGTTTGTTAACAAGAAATGTGTGGAGTGGTTGAAAAACAAATTTCAATGACTCCAACCTAAGTGTATGTAAACTTCCGTCTTCAACTGTATATATGTTTATTTTTGTGATATCTTGTTTGTTATGATCATGAGCATCTTGCTACAGGTAGCAATAGAAACAGCTTACTGTTTATCTCAAAGGCTGTGAAAAGTCAAACTGAAAACCAAGTGTACAGTATTAGGATTTTGTGTAAGATATTTCCATGTCAAAAGATTTCATGTCAGGTATAACTGCCTTTTTGATCTCCTTCTACTCAAAAAGAGCTGCCCCTTTTTCAAAGCTCGCTACATACGTAAGAAGCGGAAATGTTCTTTGATTTCAAGTAAACCATAATCTGGTTTCATGTCCTGAATATTCTCCAGATTCTAGATATCACTGGTGACGTGATCTTATACAGTTCATCAGAATCATCGCATTGTGCTCCGTGTTCCAATATAATATCATCAGGCAGAGGCATGAATATAAATCAGTGTCAAATCAGTGCCACTAGTTGAGGTATTGTTCAGACCAACACAGCCCACTGTTTGCATGTCCCATGGCTAATTTCCCCTCCAGTACGTTTCACTTGACAAGTGTCTCTCTAAAAAACGTTTACTGCAGGGATGGGCAACTCCAGTCCTTGGGGGCCGGAGTGGTGTCACATTTTTTCCCTATCAAACACAGCTGATTAAACTCATTTAATTCTAAACTAAGATCATGATTAGTTGATTATTGGAGTCAGCTGTGTTAGCTGGGCCTGGGGCAAAAGTGAGACACCAATCAGGCCCTCGAGGACTGGAGTTGCCCATCCCTGATTTATAGAACACTTTCATTAAACACTGCCATTCTGTCTCTCTCTCTCTCTCTCTCTCTTCGGCTTTAAGTAGCCATTAAGTGCTCAAATCACGCATTCCACTGAGGCTTGTTAATGAATATGCAATAGCTTCTGGTTTGATATTTTGTCCCCATTTTTCAAATCCGGTCTCATCCATACTAACGGGATCTATGGTCTGCTAGAGAGCTGCTTAATGTGTTGGTCATCCGATTTTTTTCACTATTATTTTATTATTAATTAACTGATGTGTTAATGGATTCAGTGAGCATTTCACAATTGTCTATGTAAAGACTGGAGGTGTGGGGTAGTCTCATGGTTGAGTGGAGGGTTTAGGTGGTGAATGATGAACTAGTCCCTGAACACTCTCTCCATCGTCTAGCTCCACTACATCACACTCCCATTGACTCTCTAAAGGAGAGTCTAAATCTGTCTATAAAAAAGCAGTGACTGACGGAAACGAGACTAAACAGCACTGAGCCCAGTGAGGCAAACAAATGATGCCGCTGATCGTTCTTACCTGTTGATATCCTGAGCTTAAAATCCTCAACTGTGTCTCAGTAGCAGGATTTTGTTCCTGCCTAGACTGCAGGCATGACCTCAAATTGGTGCCAATGTGCAGTAGTTTCCCGGACGCCTTGTGTGAAAACTATGGCTGCAAGGATAGGATACCCCAGGCCCATGCAGACTATTCCCTCATCCCAATCCCCCAACACTACAGTCCCTACTGAAGTGTTTATTAATAGCTACAGCTGGCACTGTGGGTCCTGAAGCTAAGACAAATAGGGAGAGCCAGAGTCTGCCTGTTTTACAGCAGATCTGAGACTGACAGTGAAGGGAGAGATCTATGGCTGATCTGTTGCTGTGACACTGGAAGGAAACAAACGCAGTGGCAGTGTGGAACCTCATATCAAAGACCTACCCCCTCCATTGCCTTAAATTGAATTCTGTAATCTTCTACCTGCTCCTGTTTCATATTGCCACCGGCTCTGGCAGACACTTTGTACTGTGTCCACAGATAACAGTAACACCTACCCACCTTCCAGTTCACCCACACACACTGCTGTAGCCTACATACTGCTACGCAGACACACATACACTGGCTACACACACAATATGTTGAATCACACACAGCCGGTGATTGGGAGTGTGTTATTATTTAGAACAGACAAAGGCAAATTGACAGTGTTGTCCAAGTGCCCCCGCGCAGGTCTTCAGTGTCAAGCCATTTGTCTTATTAGAAACCTCAACCCCCTTGTGCTGCCCTTCCCTCCCCACTTCCTGGTATCACTGTGGTCCATAAGTAAGAAGAGGTCAATTAAGTGGGCTGAGGGACAGAGAGAAAAAAGCCTCCAGGGATTCAAACTGCAATTGAAAGCAAAGAATGAGCTGCTCCTGCACTCCTGTTTCTATTTATATCAAGAAGAGGGATCAAGGGAACATGGATCCATCTCCTGAGATAGGCTTAAGACAGTCCTACAGCTCTGTATGTCCCTCTACTTGTGATGGGTCGTTCACGAACGAACGGCTCTTTTTTGACATATTTTTGGTGAACTCCAAGAACCAAACCGCATCTGTGATATGTTCATGTGTTTGTTTTGTTTTTTTGCATACTGTTACTGCAAGCGTTCTCATTTTGCAGTACTGAACGAAGAGCCATTTGGGAGCCAAATGTACGTACAGTTATGAATATAACTACTGTTCCCTGGGGGGAACGAGATATAACATACTATGGAGAGTCAACGACCAATCATATTCACCTGAAATCCCGCCCAACAGGCCACTGGATGCCGAGCCCGTCCTTGGAAGCCCCACCTTTCTGGCTTTAATACCGGGGCTCGCATTAATTTCCTCAATTCAGTACCACTCTTCAGCGAGCCCAAACTCCATAATGGTGCAGAGCCAAAATATTTTATACCTCGTTTCCTCCTTCAAGGAACAGTAGTTATATTCATAACTGTACATTCCCTTTCATTAGGTCACTCGGTATAACATACTATGGGACAAACAATCTTGCCCCAAGCCGGCTCGGAGGGTACCAAACTATGAGGCCCACGGCAGCCCAAGCACACAAGGGTTCCACTAGCCTCAAAAAGGGGTTTCAGAAGCCTAATACTTACCAGAGATACCTGAACTGTCAGATCCTCATGAGGCCTGAACTTTGAGAGCCCCATATAGGGAACCAGACCCTGCTGCAACTTGGCTATGCATACTGACACGCTGCCACTGCAGCCCAAGTCCATAGACCCCACAGTTTCAAAAACAATACTTACCTTGTGAGCCTCAAATGTCAGAACTCACACAAGGAACCGCAACTCCAAAACAACAAAACACCTGTCGTTTCTTGGTAAAGCGCACAAACGTGCTGCATAGCATCAAGCAGAGTCAATGAATCATGGCAGCCCGGGGCTCAAACCCACAGGAGACTGTGGTAACCCTGATGAATGCGCAATTTATGAGCTGCTGCACCCCAAGGCAGCCCAAGGCTTAAACCCACAGGGAACTGTGGTAACCCGGATAAATGCGCAACCTGCACAGTGCCTAACACCCACTCCCGGACCCAGCCATAACAACACTATGAGCCACACTGGGAACAGTTACATCCAAGCAATAAAACCTCACAATGGTATGTTGGGAACCCCAACTCGCTGCAGCACACATCACCAATCCTTATGCCCCTAAACAATGCACAAGAAGCTGCCACACCCCTGGTGGAGTAAGCACGCACACCGCTAGGCAGCCCTTTTCCTTTGCTGTCATATGCTAGGGAGATCCACAATCCAATGAGGAAGATGCTGCTTCGAAAGCGCCCTACCCCGAGTTGTATTATGGAAACAGACAATAAGCTGGTCACAAACTCTGGTTCTTCCTTTAAAAGTTTTGAGCTTATGCCGCGACCGTTTATGGTAGATGGTGGCAGACTGTGGTAAATTGCTTCGTTCGGGCAACAATGGCTGACACTTAAATAATGTGCCATAGAATTCTGCGGCACACCGTAAGCTGTGCTGCAACTTTTAAAGGAAGAGCCACTGTCTCCTTGGTCCTATCCATACATGTGCGTAAAGTGCGCACCGGACACAGGCTATGATTCCTCTGTTGTTCACCGTAAGCAAACGGAGGCGGTGAGAAAGGGAACAGCTTGAAAGAAAAGCAAGTGACCTGTTAGACATGGGCATAACCTTGGGAGCAAAAGCTGCATCAGGACGTAGCATCAATTTGGAGTCGCCAGGCCCACACTCCAAATAGGAAGGGTGTACTGATCCCCAACGCTCTTGGCCAACGCCAAAGCCATGAGCAGGCAGTCTTGTAGGAAAGGACACTCTGAATGGTTCATTGGGAGACTCACACAGAGCGTCAAGGACCAAAGCCAGGTCCCAGGTCGGTGCCATGGGCTTAGACACTGATCTGAGCCGATGTACGCCTTTCAGGAACCACACCATCAGAGGATGAGACCACTGGGTAGAGCCGTCAATCCCTACATGACACGACGAGATGACTGTCATATAAACCTTCAATGTGTAAAAAGAAAGGCCCTGCTCAAAAAGCTCTTGCAAGAACATCAAAATGTCCAACAGAGGTCTGAAAAGGAGAAACTCATTTACCCCGAAACCAATCCTGAAACGCGCACCACTTATATGTATACAACCCTCTTGTAATCACGGTCGAGGGTAAACTCCTAGCCGTCAAATTCAATCTTTCAGGGGCCAAACCCACAGATCACTTATCTGCGGTTGGGGTTGACAAACTCCCTTGCGCCTGGGACAATACATCCTGACAACACGGAATCCTCCACGGGTGCCCGCCCAACAGGCGGATGATTTTCGGGAACCAGGGTAGTCTGGGCCAATGGGTGCCACCAGAATCAGACCCTCCTGCCGGACCCTCTCGACGGTGGCCTAAATCAGGTCCACCGGAGGAAACGCATAGAATAGGGTTTGTGGCCACTGATACACAAAATCATCCATTCCCAATGGAGCACCCAGATCCCTCATTGAGAAGAAAAGATGATAATGCGTGTTTTCTTGAAATGCGTAAAGATCTACGTGGCGAAACCGGTCACATATCTGGTCCATATCTGGGCAACCTCTGAGGGGTGCAGTCTACACTCCATAGAGATGGGACCCTTTCTGGAAAGTAGATCTGCACCCATGTTGAGGGATCCGGCAAGAAACGTCACACTGAGCGACAGGAAATGTGTACTGCTCCATACGAGCGGCTAACGGGCCAGGTTTAGGAGATAGAGAGACCCCCCCCCTGCAATTTGATCTACGCCACCACCATCCTGTTGTCTGACCTTACCAACACATGCTGGCCCTCTAACATCGTAAGGAAACCCCTCAGCGCTACCAAAACAGTATCTCTAGGTAATTGTTGTGCATCGCCCATTGCACTGTTGATCAAAACCCTCTTTCCGAATAGCCCACACACAGTTCTCCCCATCCCAGTAAGGATGTGTCTGTTGTGATCAGCCTGCAGGACACTACCCGGCCCATGGGTCTCTCCAAGGAGTCAACGCCCTTAGGCATGACGAGGATACCTTGAGCAACCGCTGGCCGTGATGAGATGCGTCCAGACGCGTAGCAATCACCTAGCGCTGAAATAGACGCATCAACAGAAGTCCCAGAGGCACCACAGCTATCATAGAGACAATCAGACTAATAACTGCAGGCACAAGTGAAAAGGCACAGAGTGCCCCAACGGAAACCGTGCCAGACAGCCGGAATGCAACCTTACTCTGTTGGGACAAAAACGCATGATTCAGAACCGAGAACAGAAGCAGACCCAGAAACTGAATGCGCTGAGCCAGAGTTAAAAAGTTTTATTGTGATTCTCTATGAACCCCAGAGACGGAATATGGGAAACCAGTGTAGCAGTGTGGAGCTCAACAAGTTCCCTTGACTCCGCTACGACTAGCCAATTATCCAATACTCTGATCCCCTGGCATCACACCATTGCCAAAGCCATCGCCACCAACATAAAAAAGGTTGAGGGTGATAGGGAGAGCCGAACGACACCACCAGAAACTCGTTGGTCACATCCTTGAAATTAAACCTCAGAAACTTTCTGTGGGAAAGATATACAACTACAACTACAAAATACGCATCCTTCAGATCTATGGACATGAACCAATCGATGGGACACACCGACTGCAATAGCCAGTGAAGTGTGAGCATTTTGAACTTTGTAAACCTTGAGGTGCTGGTTTAAAATACTCAAGTCCAGGATGGCAATCTCCTCTCTCAAGACAGGTGCTAGGACTTCTAGGACCATTGACTTAATGATGCAATGAAAAGGAGGAGGACACACAGAAACCTACCCCCTTGTCACCGTCCTCATCACCATCCTCATCACTCATGGTGAAACTGCGCATGCCAGCCTCTGGATGGAGCATGCTGACAGTTTCCCATACATTATCTCCTTAAGGGGCAGAGGGAAACCCTGAGGACTGGGACAACTTTTTTTTTGTCATACTACTTTTCATATCCACCGCTCTTGACAATTGTGGGTCAGAATGTGGGGAAGAAACTGTTTATTATGCCCACACCTGGACGATACCGCACTCTCGATACCCCTGAACACGAGGAACCTTGGGTAGAAACAATGTGCTTTCGTGGTATCGTCATTCTGATATCCATCCCACACCAGGTTCAGGGACTTTGGCAACCAGCTCCCATTGACCGAGAAACTTGGGAGTACTGTTGCCACAGTAAACTCTTGGGTAGGAGGGCCCTGAGGACACCCCCCCCTCCCCCAGCCTCCAGCTAGGGTTCGAGGTCTGCTTCTTCTACGGCGCTGCAGAGGAATCTGTTTTCACCCCGCTCTCCTTCAACCCAGCACAGCGTCTGTGCCAGGACGTCCGCCGCTGCCCAGAAGCACGAAGATGGTCAAAAACTGACCTTGAAGTCGCTCCCTGGCCCAAGGCAAACCGCCTCTGCCCTACAAGTTTCGAACTTCTATTTGCTATTTATGGCCTGTAGGCCTCATTGACCTGAGCTCATACAACTCGTTTTTGAAAAAAAAAAAAGGATTATTTTAACTATAACAAATACTCAGATGAAACATATTGTGCTATTTATCACAGACTACTTTGTCTCAAAGTTTAACAAGGACATTTGTTTTGAAACAATTAAATTAAATTAAAATAATAATAGTGGCACAAAATAATATCTGTTGTGTTCCCGGTCAAAACTGACCGGAATTATTTTATTAGTAAAGAAAGGACATAGGCCCAAAACGACACATGACAACTTTACCATATTACAAAATTAATGTCTGAACACATTAAAAAACAACAGTAACAATAACAGTATTACTAACAATATCAAAACATTAAAATGTTCACAATCTGTCAATCAATGGTGGTTACATTTTGTGTGTTCTCATGCACATGTTGGACAATATGTGGTGGTTGTTGCATGTGCCTTGCAAATATATGCACTGCATTTATGGCACATACTGCTCGTTTTGACATCGCTTGGTGCACACAGATTGCACCTCTTCCTTTTGTCTCGTCTGTCTCTGGCGGCCGTAGATCTTTCTTCTGGCCCTTGTATATCTCTCACCAATCCAGCAGAGGATGGTGTTGGAGGAAGGTGTTGGCGCCTTTGAATGAGGGATGCCACCATGGCTTTCCCCAACTGTTCTAGGAATAGTCTCCTTTTGAAGAATTCCCCCTGCTCCCAGCCTGGATTCACTTCAATCCACACCACAAACGCCTTGTAGGCTGACACATCTAGGATGTTGAAGAACATCACCATGGGCCAACGTACGGTCATCCTCTTACAAGAGTATGTGCCAGAAACCTGCAACAATCATAAAATAAAGTAATGAGTACATACAAGTGATGCTTCATGTCTTGCATAGTAACGTGAAAAATTGCATCAAAGCGTTGTTTTAATTTATCACATCTAAAACATATTTACATATTCAAATGAATAGAAATGACTCCATATTGTTCACAAATTCAATGTGCATTTCACCAAACAACAACATTTTTATGGTGCATATAAAACAATCTGGTAATAGGAAAAAAAGTACATGAGACTTGAAAGATAAAGAGTAACAAACCTTATCAAGGTTGTCAGCTCCTCTTCGTTCCTGTTGTAATCCAAGACAGTGTTGGGCTTCTTGTCCTCCCTGGTACTCACAGCAGCAACCTTGTGCAGAGTTGTCATCAGGAGCACATTCTTCATTTTCTTCGGGCAGTAGGACAGAAGAGTGTGTGTATCAGTGAAGTCAAATTTAGAGGGAAAACGATCCCTGTCCTTGGTAGTGAGTAAGACAGGAGCCAACTCAGGATTGTTCCTTCTGACCATCCCCACCATGGTAATATTTTTTGGAGCAGCTCCTGACTAAGAGCATATGAGGTGAAGAAATTGTTATATTGTTATATAATGTTATATTGTGCCCCTGGAGACCTGCAGTCATTTCCAGAACCACCCGCTTCCCCTGGTTCCTTTATGGGAAAACCGTCAGCAGGTTGTTCCAGGCATAACTTGTCCTGGCATCACATGCTGCCCATATCTTTACTCCATATTTAGACGGTTTGCTTGGTATGTACTGTTTGAATGGGCAGCGTCCTCTTAAGTCTGACCAGGAGGCCTCTCCTCTCCTCCAGCGACAACGTTGTTTTGGGTCGGCCTCTGGGATTAGATGCAATGTCCAGGATGGAGGTCCGAACAAAGGATCCGCTTTGGGAAAGTTGTATTCCTGGTTGTAATGCTGGTAAGTTGACATCGCTCTTGTATCCAATAGTTATTCCCGGCTGTATGTAATAATACTTAAGATTTTCTGGGCTAACAATGTATGAAATAATACATTTTTAAAAAACGAATTACTGCGTAGTTTCCTAAGGACACAGATCCATCAAAGGCACATTAACAACCAATGGTTCACTCTCCCCCGTGGAATCCAAAGCATCAGCCCTAGGCTGCCCGGGACTGAGGTAATCTGATTGACACTCTGAAAACCCTCCAGAGCCAACCAGGGATACTACATCATCCCCAGAATCCGTACTCTGAACACTGCCAGAGAAACCGGAATGAGTCTCACTGGGATGACACCACTATCAACTCTGACCACCACTGCTGCTCCCGCCTCAGACAACACCATTCCCAAGGTCGCTTCACCAGAAGACCCTTCGCCAGCAGCCTGACCCCCAATTGAATTTGAGCCAAGCCGGAGACAATTGTCACACAAACTGGTCAGAGCCATAGCTTTCTGAGTGTGATTCCACCCCAGACAAACAGGACAGCACTCGTGTGTATCTTTAAGTTTAATTTTGAAACCGCATGCCCTAGGGCACAGTCGGAGGCTCAAATTTGGCTGGTTAGACATTTTAAACTTACTCTTACCACTGGCCATCTTACTCAAGCAAGGAAGCATTAGCTACACAATCAGAGCATAAAGCAGTTCGCTTTTAGCAAACACAAAAACCAATACCAAGACCCAAAACTCACAACATCTAGGGGGACGAGTACTCTCTCCCCACTAACAGACACCTAAGACAGAGCCCAATCTCATTGTCTTCATGTGCTTGAAAAGTTTGTTAATTGCGTGAAACGTTCTTCCTTCAGGCAAGCTGAAAAGCGAAGAATTTAGGAAATGAATGCGAGCCCCGGTATTATAGCCAGGAAGGCGAGGCTTCCTAGGGCAGGCTTAGCATCCATTGGCCCGTTGGGCATGATTTCAGTTTTCTTCAGGTGAATATGATTGGTTGTTGACTTACACTGAGTGGCCGACTGAAAGTGAATGGCTCTTGTACTGTAGGTGATTGGAGCCAGAAGATCCTTCTCACCGAGAAGTACTCAGAATGCCCATCCCTACCCTCTACTGAAGGGTCAAAGGGGAGATATGGATCGGTATCTAGGCACGTCTGGTCTACAGGACAGTGAGCCTGACCAGTTAACACTGGGAACCACAGTGGACTTTCATCTGACAAACACATACAATTGTTTCCATTTTATTTGCTGAATAGAGTTATGTCACATACCATTTGCCAGTTTCTATAACATGATTTTGCAGTCGAAGTAAAGTCTATTCACATACCAAATTTCCTTTCAGACTATTGTCTGAGTAGTCACATGTTGGCCTCTTGACATATTCAAACTACTCCATGACTCATGAGTGTTCCTTAGTCTGGTTCTTTAATTGTAAGTCCCAAGGCTGCACTGTTGAGACCTTGCACTCTAAACTGTACATCACATGCTTTGACTGTACCATTCCTAAGGTTGCTTAAGTGGAGGCAGTTTCAATGTTAGATCAATTGAATAAACAATGCCCTGTGTCACCTTTGTGTCCCCTCCTCCTGAATAGAGATCACGAAAGACTGTCGAACTTAACAAGATCAAATGCACCAGCAGGCTTCCACACTATCTCCTGCTTGGAAAAGGAAACGGGGGCAATTTATTTTGCCCTTAAAGTTTTTTGAGAACATATTTGCCTCTTTTCTCTTGTCACATTAATTTTAATTCACAAAGACTCTGGCTCTCTTTCTCAGCAAATGTTTGAATTATTAAAGGGTGGTTTTCAGAGGGGAACGGAGACATTTGTCTAGATATGCGTTCACTCGGTGCCAGTGTTAGACTGCAGTCACCGTGACCGTAAGAATATAACACACAATCCTGTGTTCTCTTCTGCCCGGTTGAAAAGAAAAACAGGGGGAACTAAAATGTCTACTTATTTACCTAATTTTTCTTCTTGTATTAGAATGCGGTAATTACAATATGATCCTTCTTTGTGTACATATTAATGATGCCTCTTAAAGAATAATGGTGAGTGGAGATAGCCTTTCTCTTAACTTAACAACTGAATTAAATCTAAAGAAGGCACATTTCTTTGTTAGATATTTGAGGTGGAGAGCTTATCCCTGTTTAGACAGTATTATAAACCATGAATAAATAGATACATATGGGAAACATTTTAACATCATTGTAATATTATTTTAATATCCCGGGTTCGTTGAATTCGAGAGTTTGTTGGATTGTTGATGATGTTTGTGTGAGAGAGAGAGGGATAGAGTGAGATTGTGTTGGAAGGAAGCTGCCGCTCCTAATGTGGTCGTCCATCACTAGCATAAATCATATTCATAAATCACAACACACACACATACGCAGACATCCTTGGTTGGATCTTCTCTACAAGTCATTGCGACACATTTCCTATGAGAGATCCTTGAGCCAACACCATTCCTCAAGCATGGCTTGTGTCTTTTTTCTGCTCTGCATTGCATGTACATACACCATCGTTATCCAGCCCCCCAAAATCTTAATCACTATTCTATAACATACTTAGTCACTGCAGCAGTCCATAGCTACCTCCTATACAGGCAGATGTGTTGGCTGGCTGCCTGCCTGCCTGCCTGCCTTTTGTTAGGCTCCTGGAGATTTGTGCACCCTGTCACGTTGAAGTTTGCATTGCAGTTTGAGTCATGATACGTGTCCCCGGGCAAAATATTACTGTTGCTGTCAAGATTTATATATTCATGCATTCATGCTTTCAGCACTACCGTTAATATGTGCTTTTATTATTTTCTTCTTAAGGATGGGGGCAAATTGTATACTTTCAAAATAAGATAATAAGTATACAGTCTATGTTCAGAGAGAGAAACTCTTCTCATGTTATAGCATTGTCCTGTAATAGCACAGTTTCCTGGTAGGTAGAGACCTCCGTGAGAATGACCCTGATCACATGTGTTCCAGTAGACATCAAACTTGCCTACAGTATACTTCCAGATGATTGCTACTCCACCTAGCTTTGTTTTTAGATCTATCTACCCCCTCACTTTCATGACAAGATTCGTTCATTTCTGGTAGTGTTGTACAATACATTAGTCAATGTATGACAATTTGAAAAGCAATAACTGAAATGTAAATGTATAGTTCTACTCTACGTGTTCTGGTAGATTGAGATTTTTGTTAAGATTTTTCCCCCAAAATGCAAGCAGATTGCAGTCAAATTACTGAGTGTGCAGGCCTACGTCTCCCTGCAGGCTTCATGACAGATGACAAGCAATTGGTTTTAGCCCCTCTGCTTTCGCCTTGTGTTGATCACACTGTTTATCTGGAAGTTAGTAATCAGCTAACATAAAACATTGCAGCCAGAACAATGTTCCCCGTCATACACAACACGTCTTCATGAATGTCACAAACATTCTGTGAAATGTTTACTAAGGATGATACAGCAGGATATTTACTGTGTTTATGTGGCTGGGAACTAACTTGTCTAGTTATTGGCATGTGAAGACATACAAAGTCAACACAGTTATGTCAAAATCCTTTATATATTTGATATTTACAAAATGCTAATTTGAAAGGTGTAAACACAGAGAGTTAAAAAAATATCAATATTTCATATTACAATATTTCATGAGGTTTGTAATAGCTCCAACGTCAGAGTTGTACTGTATATTAATATATCACCAGTAAGATGCAACATTAACAATGTGCCTACGCTCTAGACACAGACAGACAGACAGACAGACAGACAGACAGACAGACAGACAGACAGACAGACAGACAGACAGACAGACGAGGGAGGGGAGAGAGATTTGATTTGAGAGAGAACCTCAGCTTTGCTCTCATTTCATCTCTCTCTCTTTTGTCCTTTTCCGGTGAGAAGACTAGAGCTGCTACACGTCCATCATTATCTCATTTGTTGGCGGGTGTGAATCACACAGTCCCCAGTGTGCTTCTTCACTTTCACCTCCTCCCCAGTCCTAGCCGACCTTGTTAATCACATGCCCTACAAAGACCTTGCGTGGGCCGTGTTCCTCCACAGCCACACTAACCCGCTCCACGGTGCATGCACAGGTCACTGAAGCATAATTTAGCTCAAGAAAAAGACAGAGAATTCCAGTGATTTCCCTTTTTTTCGAACACCGGAGCATCTCTAATTGCATCTGCTTGCTGCTTCTTCCCATAATGGCGTATAGGAGGGGAGTGAAAGCTTCTATAAAAGAAATACAATAAATTGGTGGGGAGACTTTTGGGCTAATTGGAGCCCTGAGTGGATGGTGAGAGAGGAGAATGTGCTCCCAGAGAGAGCGGCTGGCATATGTCTGTGTTAGCTCCCGCTCCCCTGACAAAGAGCAAACTAATTACCTCATGTTTATATCATCCTAATTAATGCACACTATAACAGGCTAATTACAAGCACATCGCAAACTGACGGAGAGGAGGAAAGAGGGGTCAGACGTCCTCTCTCCGTTTTTTCCAGAAAAGGAGAGAAGAATCTCTGTACAGTACTTTGTTTGAGATGTCAGTATAGGTGTTCACATTTTGCACATTTTGGAGTGAGGAATCTCTAGACCAGGGATCAGCAAAATAATTTTAGTTTTTACTCAAAAAATTAAAATTATTATTTACTCTTTGGAAAAGTAGGGATAGAGTGAAACAATAGAGAGATTTATGTGCAACTCAATACAGTGCCTGTGTTCAATTCTTGTCTGCTAAGCAAGTGCAGGTAGTATCCAGGGGTCTTACATTACCTGAGCCTGTGTGCATTCTCTAGTAGAAAGGGTATTTTAAATTTTTGCTTCAATGTATTCATTTGTTATAGTGTCCGGAGGTAAAGGTTTTCTCTGTGAATGACTGTAGTAAAGGTGTGTGTGTGTGTGTGTGTGTGTGTGTGTGTGTGTGTGTGTGTGTGTGTGTGTGTGTGTGTGTGTGTGTGTGTGTGTGTGTGTGTGTGTGTGTGTGTGTGTGTGTGTGTGTGTGTGTGTCTGGCTGTGTTAAAGTTGCACTTGCATGAAGCTCGAAGATGAACTCAGTGTCCAATTAGCTCCCCCAACTGAGAGACTCCGAAGCCCCATTTATACCTGGTTCTAACACGCGTCGGTTGTTCTGCTCTTATCCACATTCTGGTTGTGCCCACATTTTTCGATGTGTAGACAATCAAAAGACGCATTGTGATCTGATTGTGATTATATCTTTCTGACCACCTTCGGAGGTACTCAAAGACACATTTTGTACGGATGTCCTTGAAGTGTAACTTCTAAAATTATCAGCCGAAATTGTTGCAACCCCTATTACTAGCCTGTTTAATCTCTCTTTTGTATCGTCTGAGATTCCCAAAGATTGGAAAGCTGCCGCGGTCATCCCCCTCTTCAAAGGGAGAGACACTCTAGACCCAAACTGCTGCAGACCTATATCTATCCTACCCTGCCTTTCTAAGATCTTCGAAAGCCAAGTTAACAAACAGATCACCGACCATTTCGAATCCCACCGTACCTTCTCCACTATGCAGTCTGGTTTCTGAGCTGGTCATGGGTGCACCTCAGCCACGCTCAAGGTCCTGAACGATATCATAACCGCCATCGGTTATGGTTAAGAGAAAATACTGTGCAGCTGTATTCATCGACCTAGCCAAGGCTTTCGACTCTGTCAATCACCACATTCTTATCGACAGACTCAACAGCCTTGGTTTCTCAAATGACTGCCTCGCCTGGTTCACCAACTACTTCTCTGACAGAGTTCAGTGTGTCAAATCGGAGGGCCTGTTGTCTGGACCCCTGGCAGTCTCTATGAGGGTGCCACAGGGTTCAGTTCTCGGGCTGACTCTTTTCTCTGTATACATCAATAATGTCGCTCTTGCTGCTGGTGATTCTCTGATCCACCTCTACGCAGAGGACACTGTTCTGTATACTTCTGGCCCTTCTTTGGACACTGTGTTAACTAACCTCCAGACAAGCTTTATTGCCATACAACTCTCCTTCTGTGGCCTCCAACTGCTCTTAAATACAAGTAAAACTAAATGCATGCTCTTCAACCGATCGCTGCCCGCACCTACCCGCCCGTCCAGCATCACTACTCTGGACGGTTCTGACTTAGAATATGTGGACAACTACAGATACATAGGTGTCTGGTTAGACTGTAGACTCTCCTTCCAGACTCACATTAAGCATCTCCAATCCAAAGTTAAATCTAGTATCAGCTTCCTATTTCGCAACAAAGCATCCTTCACTCATGCTGCCAAACATACCCTCGTAAAATTGACTATCCTGCTGATCCTTGACTTCGGCGATGTCATTTTCAAAATAGCCTCTAACACTCTACTCAGCAAATTGCATGCAGTCTATCACAGTGCCATCCGTTTTGTCACCAAAGCCCCATATACTACCCACCGCTGCGACCTGTATGCTCTCGTTGGCTGGCCCTCGCTTCACATTCGTCGCCAAACCCACTGGCTCCAGGTCATCTATAAGTCTTTGCTCACTGGTCACCATAGCTGCACCCACCCGTAGCACGCGCTCCAGCAGGTATATTTCACTGGTCACCCCCAAAGTCATTTGGCAGCCTTTCCTTCCAGTTCTCTGCTGCTACTGACTGGAACGAATTGCAAAAATCATTGAAGCTGCAGACCCATATCTCCCTCACTAACTTTAAGCACCAGCTGTCAGTGCAGCTCACAGATCACTGCACCTGTACATAGCCCATCTGTAAATATCCCATCCAACTACCTCATCCCCATTTATTTATTTATTTTTGCTCCTTTGCACCCCAGTATCTCTACTTGCACATTCATCTTTTCCACATCTATCACTCCACTGTTTAATTGCTAAATTGTTATTATTTCGCCACTACGGCCTATTTATTGCCTATCTTATCTCATTTGCACACACTGTATATAGACTTTCTCTATTGTGTTATTGACTGTATGTTTTTTTTATTCCATGTGTAACTCTGTGTTGTTTGTGTCGCACTGCTTTGCTTTATCTTGGCCAGGTCGCAGTTGTAATTGAGAACTTCTTCTCAACTAGCCTACCTGGTTAAATAAAGGTGAAATATACACTGCTCAAAAAAATAAAGGGAACACTTAAACAACACAATGTAACTCCAAGTCAATCACACTTCTGTGAAATCAAACTGTCCACTTAGGAAGCAACACTGATTGACAATAAATTTCACATGCTGTTGTGCAAATGGAAAAGACAAAAGGTGGAAATTATAGGCAATTAGCAAGACACCCCCAATAAAGGAGTGGTTCTGCAGGTGGTGACCACAGACCACTTCTCAGTTCCTATGCTTCCTGGCTGATGTTTCGGTCACTTTTGAATGCTGGCGGTGCTTTCACTCTAGTGGTAGCATGAGACGGAGTCTACAACCCACACAAGTGGCTCAGGGGCAGCAGTGTAGCCTAGTGGTTAGAGTGTTGGGCTAGTAACCGAAAGGTTGCAAGTTCGAATCCCCAAGCTGACAAGGTAGAAATCTGTCGTTCTGCCCCTGAACAAGGCAGTTAACCCACTGTTCCTAGGCCGTCATTGAAAATAAGAATTTGTTCTTAACTGACTTGCCTAGTTAAATAAAGGTTAAAAAAAAAAAAAAAAAAGTAGTGCAGCTCATTCAGGATGGCACATCAATGCGAGCTGTGGCAAGAAGGTTTGCTGTGTCTGTCAGCGTAGTGTCCAGAGCATGGAGGCGCTACCAGGAGACTGGCCAGTACATCAGGAGACGTGGAGGAGGCCGTAGGAGGGCAACAACCCAGCAGCAGGACCGCTACCTCCGCCTTTGTGCAAGGAGGAGCACTGCCAGAGCCCTGCAAAATGACAAATGTGCATGTGTCTGCTCAAACGGTCAGAAACAGACTCCATGAGGGTGGTATGAGGGCCCGACGTCTACAGGTGGGGGTTGTGCTTACAGCCCAACACCGTGCAGGACGTTTGGCATTTGGCAGAGAACACCAAGATTGGCAAATTCGCCACTGGCGCCCTGTGCTCTTCACAGATGAAAGCAGGTTCACACTGAGCACATGTGACAGACGTGACAGAGTCTGGAGACGCAGTGGAGAATGTTCTGCTGCCTGCAACATCCTCCAGCATGACCGGTTTGGCGGTGGGTCAGCCATGGTGTGGGCTGGCATTTCTTTGGGGGGGCCGCACAGCCCTCCATGTGCTCGCCAGAGGTAGCCTGACTGCCATTAGGTACCGAGATGAGATCCTCAGACCCCTTGTGAGACCATATGCTGGTGCTGTTGGCCCTGGGTTCCTCCTAATGCAAGACAATTCTAGACCTCATGTGGCTGGAGTGTGTCAGCAGTTCCTGCAAGAGGAAGGCATTGATGCTATGGACTGGCCCGCCCGTTCCCCAGACCTGAATCCAATTGAGCACATCTGGGACATCATGTCTCGCTCCATCCACCAACGCCACGTTGCACCACAGACTGTCCAGGAGTTGGCTTTAGTCCAGGTCTGGGAGGAGATCCCTCAGGAGACCACCCGCCACCTCATCAGGAGCATGCCCAGGCGTTGTAGGGAGGTCATACAGGCACGTGGAGGCCACACACACTACTGAGCCTCATTTTGACTTGTTTTAAGGACATTACATCAAAGTTGGATCAGCCTGTAGTGTGGTTTTCCACTTTAACTTTGAGTGTGACTCCAAATCCAGACCTCCATGGGTTGATAAATTTGATTTCCATTGATCATTTTTGTGTGATTGTTTGTCAGCACATTCAACTATGTAAAGAAAAAACTATTTAATAAGAATATTTCATTCATTCAGATCTAGGATGTGTTATTTTAGTGTTCCTTTTATTTTTTTGAGCGGTGTATATATTTTTTAAGTAATCAAATCCAGACAACGAAAGCATATACATTTGGCAACAAAAAAATAACACCAGCCAGTTGAATTAAGATCATGGTCTTCATTAGAAACCAGTGTCTATACTGGCACTGTGTTCGGAATCCACAGTCCAATACCACGTACAGCTAAAATTGGCAGATAGAAATAAAGATATTTATGAAAAAATATTGTTCTGGATGAGAGAGAACTGGTTCTCCTATTCCCACATCCAATCCCAGCGCAAAATCAAACATTTGAAAACATTGTACAGAAAGACCAAGGACTGTAATATCAGAATTTCAACTGAACTACAAATGTATTGGGGATGCATGGGACAGACTATGATGGAGTCACAGCATAAGGGTGCAATGCATGACGTGTATGGCTAGGTGTAGTATGTAGGCCTAATTTTCCACCTGTAGATATAGCCAGAATTAACAGTGGGTGGGAGGTGAATAGTATAATTCTGTTACTGTATCAGATATGAAAATAATACAGTGCTATTATAATGCAATCCTTTTCAATTTGATTATATTCTGTTGCATTTTCCAACTATTAAAACAGTGCAGAAGATGTCCAAACTGATGCGTAAAGCCGCATAGCTTTCTGTAAGCATAAGTGGAGGCTACTGTCAAATATAATGTAGGCTACAACATGAAGGACTCTTAAGACTACTTAAGGCCATAGTATTTGCTAAACATGTGACCTCCTTTGCACTTCATACCAATTGTCTCTTTTATCCATGCATTTTAATAATTTGACCACGCGTCTTGCTATAGGGTAATGTGGTCACTGTGGACAGTGGTCACCAAACTGTCAAGATCACTTTCGCAGTCAAAAGGCAAGCCGAGATGTACAGCTCAGATGTTGTTTTTTACATGAACCTAATAAAAACAGTTATGTAGGGTTGAGGTTTATGCAGTAGGCCTAATACATTTATGGCATTTATGCCTGGCCTGCAAACATTGTTCTTCTCAGACTATATTACATTTCAAAACGCGAGCTTTGATAACAAAATAGATCAGTTGTTGTAGCACTTGCGAGGCACAGCGGAGCATAAATCAAAATGCTTTTTTATTTTACTGGACTGATGGTAACTGAATCTGATGGTCATGGTGCTTTCAAGACAACTGGGAAATCGGGGGGAAAAAACGAGATCAAATCATGACGTCAGTGATCTTCAGGTCGGAAAGTCATAGCTCTTGCCGCGTTCAAAACAACCGGGAACTTGGAAAAATACAAGGTAAAATCATGACGTAAGTCGGAGCTCAAGAAAGAGGCCTGACTCCCGAGTTGGAATTCCAAGTTGGATGACCGTTCAAATAGATTTTCCCAGTCGGAGCTTGTTTTTTTCAGAGTTCCCAGTTGTTTTGAACACATTGAGGTTGGAAGTCTGAGATTTATGAGTTCTGAGCTCCCAGTTGTGTTGAACACGGCATCGATCTAAACAGATACCCGAGTGTCCGACTTAGAATTCCGAGTTGGATGACGGTAAAAATAGAAAAATCCCATTCGCATTTGTAGCCTACTCTGTAACTTAACCCGTTTCTGTTTTAGGACCTAAGTGTCCTCTTTATGTATACTGTGCATTAATTGTACTTTGTACACACATCCAGATACTCAGCTCATTTGTTTGGTGTCTTTTTTAGCGATCAGAGTTTCACTGAACGCTCATTGTCAGACTCATTGTCTCTCAAATACATGGTTACATTTGTTGTTTAGCTAGCTAGCATTTTTTTGCCATATTAGCATTGACATGAAATCAGTCAAAACACCTCAAAACAAGACATGGTATCAATAACAAGATACAATGATAATGAGCCACCTACCATTCCCCACATGGCAGCTTCTTGTCATTGTTGCTAGCTATCTGACTGTTCAGAATCATGACAACGTGTGGTTTGGGGCAACATTGATGCACACACATCATTTTCGTGACATTATCAGCCCACCCGTCTATAGGGACTGTAGCCTATTAAGCCCATTCTTAAAATGTTGGATAAAAAAAGTAGGCTGAAATTATGAGAGTATAAAACTATTGACTATAAAAGTGTGGTGTTTTTTATCGATTTATACAGCTTCCCACTGGCACAGACATAAATTCAATGTCTATTCCACATTGGTTCAACGTAATTTCATTGAAATGGCGTGGAAACATTGTTGATTCAACCAGCGTGTGCCCAGTGGTTGTGTCATATATAAGGCATGTTAGAATCATTTGCATAGAGGGAATCTGGTCACAAATATGGACAATGTGAGCAGATAAGAGACATATTTTATTTACATGTGTAGACGCAACAATTTCAATCAGATAATGTTTAGAGAGAGATGAGTGAGTTGTGTCTGCATGTTTGATAGCAGGCTGAATCCAAATTATTCTCAGGGCATCCTACTGTATATGTAGCTGTACAGTACGTCAGAGGAAGAGGGCATCTGTCTCTGACACATACTTATCTAAGCTGTGGCAGCAGAAAGCCTCACATTTATAATTCCCGGCGGATTCTGAGAACTCCAGAAATAGCTTAGGATGGCAAAATCTACGTTATTAAGATTGGATTTACCTAGAGCCAAGCCCCAAAATAGGCTTTTTAAAAGGTTAATGCAAAGAGGCAACCTTGGTAAGGCAGAGACTGAGTCTCCGCCTGTCGTTATTCGGGTTTAAGATTCATTCACAGCTTGTGACTCTGGAGTTGAAGTGTGAAGATTCTAACAAGCTGGAGTGGAGCTTGGGGACTTTCATTGGCATTCAAACCATTCCAAGAACAAAAACGTTTTTTACCAGGTTAATGGACTTTTAACCCAAGTGCTGTGGAGGAGCAACATCGGTTAATGCATTCCCATATCTGCAGAGAGGAAAACTGCTAGCCCCGATTTGTCATGTAATTACTGAGGTCTTTCAAAGGGGGAAGCATAATGTAGCCTAATAGGTCTGCACCACAGAGATTTTTTAGATTAAGGCCTTTGTCCAACTAGAGGGTAATTGAGATAACGATCGTTGCGCACAATACACATTACCATTAGTATTCAGACAGGATGTTTTAATTTGTTTAAGATAAAGTGTTAATGTAAGCAAGGTCAATTGAACACAATGGAACAATTTGATTTAATTGGCAAAACTCTAATTAACACTTTTGAAAATGAACATGGATGACGAGTCAGTATTTTAATTTTGTGGAGTCTCTTCGCTCTGTCTCTGTCATTAGGCGAAGCCACTCCATTTCAAACTTCTAAACCGTCAAAGCGGTGGCATTTCATTGTCTGCTTAATTGCTTACCCTAATTTGCTTTGCTTGCATTGTCATGGCTCCATTGTGCCATGATCAGATTAACCAGGAACTGTAATTACTTTGTTGTAACCACCACCAATGTACCACACTCACCGCTTGTTTTAACTTTGTCATCTTTATTTTCCCCTCAGAATGAATACACGTGTCCCCGACCATTACCTGGAGCTTGGCTTGGAGACGTACCCACCATTCACTAGAAGATGAATGTTTAACCAGCCCATTGCTAACTTGCAGAGGAATCAGGCCCTACAACACTACAGCTTCTCCATTACTGTCTGTTCTGATCCTACAGTGGCACTCTCTAAACGTCTACAAACACACTTCAAAGTATACCTCCACGAGCCCATTCACAATCTAATGTAGGAGCAAGAATGACTTTCATGATTTCTATCACGCTGAATATTTATGTTTTCTTTTCTTTTACAAGGTCTCTATACTCTTTCTGACTGGTTCTCAGCTGCCCTAGGACAGTGTTCATCCAGCTATGACCTAGGTTGCTGTTAACGCACCGGCCACTTTAACCCTTTGATTAGCCAATTGTGCTAGTCCAGATTGAGGGGGGTTGAAACACTTCGCGTCTGCAGCACCTCTCTGACCGTTGCCATAGAAACGTGGGACTTGGCGTGTGACACAATGGGAAGTGGAACCCTGTCACTCTGCTGGAGGCTGGCGACGTGGAAATGGGCTGTGGAACTTAAGGAACATCACATCTAATGAAGGTGACAAGTGGACAGGGCTGTGACCGCCCAGACATTTCACAGTGAAGTTTCAGCCCAGCCATTTCCATGATTTTTCTTTGCTGTTGAACAACCCATTATTTGCAGCTGTGGTTTCAAAAAATATTCATAATTTCTATTCCGTCAAGATGGCTTTAAAATAAGCTATCTTCTGATTTGCGGCTCAGAAGTATTTATGATTATTTTGTTTGCTTTACAAGTTTACAGTGTGCACCTGTCTGTTGAGTAATATTTGAGTTAAGCTGTCATTGTTCATCTAGTCCCCTGGGGAGCTGGAGGGAGTTTTCTAAAACATCTGACGATCTACTCTGGAGAACAACTGATCCTCTTGCCAATCACACCTGGTGGAGGACTCAATCTATTCCCAGACACACAGACAACTCTAATTACACACCTTGGCCCATAATCAGGACAGGAAATAAAATAAAAAGTCAAACTGAGTCTCAAACTTCTGAACTGTAGTATATGTCTATTTCAAGAACAAAAAATGTACCGTCTCTCTCCGACAACAAAAGCCTTTAGGGGTGGGTGTTTTGTGTGTCTGGGCTCTATTCAGTCAGCGTGATTTAAATTTAAAGGCAATTTTCCCACGTTAGTGTAGAGTTCATTCACGGTAAACGCTGCATATGTCGGCTCAATCGTAAATTACCTTTACATTTTCATTGTGCAATCTGTAACGCTTCAGCAATACAGAATGAATCCAGCCCTCTGTCTCGTGGGGACTGGGGAGGACTCTATCTGTGGTTGTTCTGTCACATTAAGAGAGGACCAGAGGATTTCACAAGGAAACCATTTCAAAGCAGAGTTCCCTCTGGGATAATACTCACTGATATGAGACTATTGCCATAGGGTCAGAGCACTAGAGGGATGGATGTTCTATATCCAATCAGCTCTTTTGTTTGTGTGTGTGCGTGCGTGTGTTCATTCATCGGAATGATGAACGTTCCAGAGAGGATTCCTCTGTAATCTTTGAAAATGGACGAAGCCTCAACTCTCTCCTGTTCTTATAGTACTACAGTGCTCTTCTGCCAAATCAACGTGCGTGTCTGTGTGGGTGGGTGTATGTGTGTGTATCTCTAGTGTGTCTTCATGCATGAGTTTGTTTGCATTTCTTGATAGTGTGTTTGAGCAAGATACAGTATTATGTGCGTGTGCCACAAATACAGTTCATGCCACTTCTAACAACTTATGAGTAACGCTGAATACATGTGACAACGTCAAAATCTCCTTAAAAGGATATGTCAAATCCCATTTAACACTAGAACCGCTGAGCTTCTCAGCATACAAGTACACTCTTAAAAGAAAAGGTGCTATCTAGAATCTAAAACGGTTGTTCGACTGTCCCCATAGGAGAACCCTTTGAAGAACCCTTTTGGGTTCCATGTAAAATCATTTCCACATGGAACTCAAAAGAGTTCTACCAGGACAAAAAGGGTTTTCCTAAGGGGACCGCTGAAGAAGCCTTTTGGAACCCTTTTTTTAAGTGTACCCGCTAGAGAACGGTGACCCATTGAGATTCATCTACTGTGTTGTTATCAACCTCAATACCTGTAAATACCAACATAAAAACTACTTCAACATGTATTTGAAATACATTTTATCAATTAGATTAGTAGTAAGTAATAGAATCCATTATCAGATTATTTTTTACAAAGGACAGTTAAAACATTCTGACAGCTGAGCAATGTAAAATACAAATATTAAGGGAAAGTCAGCGATGAAGCAGGATGTTGCTTTATTTTAATTACAAAATCAAACGGCAGTGGGCGTTGCCCTTTGGCAGTTCTAGTGTTCAAAGGATGTATTACATTTGAGTGTGTGTGCTTGTGTGTACAGAGAGATTGCGAGGGATGGGGGAGTCATTAGTTTCACCTGTTTTGTTCTTCGTATGTGTTCAAAATGGGGTTGAGCTTGGAGGTGTTTTCCTCGTCAAAAGAGTATAAATGGATTTATACACTGAAAAGATAACTATTTTGTACTGTATATTTCTGCTTTCTCCCCCAGAACATTTTATAATTAACTGTACTATTTGTTCACTGAAAACTGTTCTGTTTTATAATGAAAATGATGTCTGAGTCAATGGTGAGCAATATAAATTGATAAAATGGAAATGTCATTGATCCTTTTTTTCTACCATACTGTAATGGAAACCATATACATTTGTTACGGAGTTGTTCTCCAGCATATGGATTTTCAGGGTGTACATTAAATAATAAAACTGAAGGAAACGTGAGCATGAGCACACCAACTAGAGAAAGTGTGAGTAGTCTTTGGATGAGCTTGTTAGTAGCCTGTGTGTCTGTGTGCATCTGCCTGTGTATGTCCATACGCAGTTATTAAAGATGTATGAAGTTGTACGATGAACTCGACGCACCTGCTAACTACCAAAAGACCAAGACATCAGCACTCTTCACAAGACATGAGTGTTACTGAGAGTACAAATGACTTGACTGCCGCACAGCATGCTTATTTGTAAGTTTGGTCTGTGTTTATGCTTGATAGAGTCCATTCTATTCCACACACATCTCTCCTGTCACATCACCATTAGCTTAATTAATTTTGGAGCATTGACTTCTGTTCGACCGTATACTGTGACACACCATGGGCACCGCTCCGCTGCACCAACCGCTTTACGCTCCATGTACCATAGCATAGCTTTTCTCAAGAGGGGGCCAAGTTTGTGAATTTGCTCCCGCGTTTAGCTGCTCTTGAAACGTGTGTCAAGCTGTCAACTCAGAGGTCCAGATGGCAAATCTGCCTGGTGTTCCCTGTGGCATTTCTTCCTCCACTCTCACTCTCTCTCTCTCTCTCTCTCTCCCTCTCTCCCTCTCCCTTGCTCTGCGGTGATAGTGACACAGACAGAGCGCTGTGTCGGAGAGACCACGCCAATTGAATAATGCATGAGGCTGTATAGTGTTGACCAGGGTCCAGACCAGACAGTTGGCACTCCATAACGTTTCCTCCTCCGGAAGGCCCCCGAGTGAAGATGTTCAACTGTAGGTGTTATGCTCATTGATAGGAGACCAAACTACTAAGGTAGTTGTACATTTTTCTTTATTAAAAATGACACCAAAAAACAACAAAATACAAAAACGGACATAAAGCTATATGCGGGGCAGAAAGCAACTACACACAAACAAGATAGCACAACTGAAGGTGGGAAAAAGGGCTGCCTAAGTATGATCCCCAATCAGAGACAACGATAGACAGCTGCCTCTGATTGGGAACCAAACCCGGCCAACAAACAAATAGACAAACTAGAATGCCCACCCAAATCACACCCTGACCTAACCAAATAGAGAAATAAAAAGGCTCTCTAAGGTCAGGGCGTGACAGTAGGGTAATATACTGGTGAATACCAGTGGAAGCTCCTCAGAGGACAAATCTAAATATTAAAACATTAAAAGAGTTATCCTTTTTAGATAAAAACTAAATATATTCAGTTCAGCAAATAATTGATTATAACACACTGTTTTGCAATGAAGATCTACAGCAACCTCAACAGCACTCTGTAGGGTAGCACCATGGTGTAGCCGGAGGACAGCTATTTTCCGTCCTCTTCTGGGTACATTGACTTCAAATACAAAACCTTGGAGGCTCATGGTTCTCACCCCCTTCCGTAGACTTACATAGTAATTATGACGACATCCGGGGGACGACCTCCAACCTATCAGAGCTCTTTCAGTATGAACTGACATGTTACCATTCCAATCAAAGGATCAGAGAATAAATCTAGTACTGATAGCATAAGCTACAGCTAGCTAGCACTGCAGTGCATACATTGTGGTGATTAGTTGACTCAGAGAGAGAAAGACAATAGTTGGAACAGTTTTGAACAAATACATTCTTAAAAAATTTAAGGAGAAGCAGCCGAGAGGGCTAGCTATATTTCATTGTTTCTTCTTCTAAGTTTACGTTTCACATACTTAGATAATGCAGCTAATTTACCATACTCAACAACCTGACTCAAACAGAGAGGAATGCTATGTATGTGGCTAGCTGGCTAAGGCTATCCAACACTGCAACTCTTCCAAGTCAAAGTAAGGTTTCTGTTTTATTAATTTAAAAGGTGAGAGGAGTGATGATGCTGTATATGGCTGCTATGAAAATGAACTGTGTGTCCGGTTGATCAGGGGTGTATTCATTCCACCGATTCTGTTGCAAAATGTTTCTTAAACGGAAGAAAATGAAAGGATGAGGGATCTACCTGAATTTGTCCAATAGAAACCCTTGTTTGTTGGACTAATGATTACACCCCAGATCAGCTAGATGCAGGCAAGAGTCTGTCACCTTGATTACTCCAATGTGTCTCTCGACCTGTGCACCTACGTTATAAACTTTCTGTCGTAAGCTAGGTTGTAGCAACCTCATGATGGGTACAGGGAAAATGCAAGTATAATGTAGTAGCCTAAACCTGTCGATGTTACATTGAGCTGGCTGAATGGAATATGGACGACAGTCATCCAATATGCTGTAATAGAAATGAGGCCATGCTCTAATAATCATCCTCCCTAATCTTAAATGGCACCAACCGCCACTGCATTGTATGCAATCCAGCTTGACACTGTGAAGGTACTACTCTGTCACATTCCTCTCCCATGTGGATGCAATTTGGATTATCTACACAATAGTTGTAGAAACAGGCAGAGAAAAAACGCAGTGCAATTCAGCCCAGTCTGGATTGTTCTCCAATTTTGCACTGGCAAAGACCACCCCCTCAGTCCTTAGACACAAAAAGAAACAAGCAGGGGCCACTATTGACCAAAAATAGATCCAGGAAGTGTATCTACTTATGCAATGTGTCTACGCCAGTTAGACTCCACTTGCATGGACCATTTTCCCATGGTGAAAAAATCCCATTTAAGTATGACGTAATTTGAGTACTACACTTATGAAACACCTAGCACTGTTTTTTTTGCCCTACTCGAATACAGTCTTTTAAAATGTTGCAGTCGAGATGAATACACTTTCCAATTTACAGATTCTCCTCACACATACATTTCTCACATAAAATTATTCTTTCATCAAAGGTTAAGATAACACACGAGACTCAATTTTACACAACGGGTCGGGTAAAAACATCTCTTCCTTCTCGGGCTCTTCAAGTTATGTTGAAATAACAGGTCTGTAATTGGTGATGGAGGAATTGCTGTTCCCACTTCCCTTTCCTCACTGCCACGGCCATGTCTGCTCTGCTCACTCTGTCTTCCACCTCAATGCCCATAGCAACCTGCTGAGGCTGTGATTGTTGCTCTCGCCACAGAGACTGAGAGAAAAGAGTGATGGAGGGATTGTGAAATTAGCCGTCTTCAGTCACAACAGTCCCAAGGGGATTATAAATAAATAAATGAATGACGCTCCCTTCCTTATTCATTCTGCAGTGTGCAGGTCCCTGGCATCTGTTTACCTGGACATTAAAAGCATAGTTTGTGCTTCGTGGCCGAATGCATCTCCCTGGCTAGCCATGCATAGGGGTATAGATCAACCGATTTAAGCTAGCTAGCTTTGCCTCTGACTTCTCTTAAGGTAGTGGGAGGACAGAGATTGAAAGCTTGCGTCGATACCTGCATGGCCTCCATCCCCCAATCCTCTCCCAGCCATCCATACCCAGGCATTTACCCCGCTGCATGGACTGTCTCTAAGAAATGTTGCACTATCATAGTCTCACATTCAATTCAAAGAGATTCCTAACGTAGTCAGGCTAAGTGCTCATTTGAATCCATCTCACTTTACTTTCTTTGGGCAATGTAGAACAATTGCAATTTCTTGGATGACACCAGTCAGCATGGGTTACACCGTATCCTACTAATCTTCCTTCAATAAAATGCAGTAAGGCCATTCAGAGGTTGCAGTCTTGGTAATGCAACTAAAGAGAAAGAGAAAAACACTTCAGATAAGGCACGGGTTATGTTGGGTATGTTTACTTCCCCTAAAACTAATTGGAAGAAAGTCCTTAGATACAAAACAGTCCTTAGAGCTCCTTATCATCACTATGTTTCAAGGTTTATTTCTACAATTTCATTGCACATTTCGCATTCCTGTATCTCCTTTAGACAGTATTAATGCTGATAGTTATGGTTCCACAATTTAATTACTATAATGCAGCTATGTCCCCCAAGCAAACTGTAATGCTCTTGTGACTTTCTGAAAAGACAGCATATATTTAGCTTTTAGCAGACCTTGCAATGGCAATATTGTAAGTAGATATTTAAAAAATGTACACACTGCTTTTCATAGACTGAGGCAAGACCACCATTCATTTTTGAAGCACAGACTTTAATACCCTGATCCTTAGCATTACTGTTCATCAGACAGACACAGACAAGACCTGACAGAAAGATCTTAGCTCCCTTTTCCGGTCCACCTCTTTACATTAAAAGCTGTATGGAACTGCCAGTCATTCGGCAGTGATTCACCCAGAACAGAGTCAACTCATCACTTCGCGTTAAATGACCCCAGAAAAAACAGCTAACAGGGCATGTTGCCAAACCCCCAGATGGCACATGCATGACTTATGCTCCCGATGACATACTGTATATACAGTGAGAAGGAACTACCCATATTCACCTACCATAGCATCTGTTTTCTAAGCTCTCCATGTGGGTGTGTTGGTATTATATCAGGTGAGATACTATACTATGCCAACAAATGGACATTGAATTGATGTGCAGTTAGGAATTTTGAACCACCAGGGACCAGTTGTCCTGTGACCCATTCGGGGGCCCACAAGTTGACACATACAAAGAGATGGGGTGCTGCTGGGCTTGATTTCATCTGGGCTGGTTTAAACAAAACCAGGGAGAGCGAGCGGTTGATCCACTGCAAACCAGTGATAGCGAAGACAAATAACACGTCATGGCACCGACGGAGACCCAGTACCGAAGTCCAATGACCGCTGGGTGTTATGACCGCTGAGAGATACCCCTAGCAGGGAGCCTGGGTCTGACAAAAAGCTTTCAACTGTGCAATTGAGCGATAGCGATTAAATCACTTACACTATCGTTGTATGACTGGCTCATCCATCACACACTCATCTAAGTGTGTGGGGGGGCTTTGTGTGCGTGTGTGTCTGCATGTATGCGTGTGTCTGTGGAAGGGTGCATGTATGTGTTTGAAAGAGTGAGTGCGTAAGCACTGCCTGGCGATATCACAAAGCTGCGTTAGCAGGCTTTTCCTGCTCTTTGGGAAAAACACAGCATATTATAAATGTGCTTTCCAAACCTAGTCAAGACCAGTTTTCAAACACACCTAATTTAATTCAATTCAAACCTACATTGTTGGCTACTTACTGTGTGACCATGAAGAAATGTGGAATATCCTCAGAATGAATACGTACCATAGGAAAATACTATATATTGTATTGTCCTCTATTCACCATGGCACTGGTGTACCGTCCATGTCATTTTAGAGTTAACCTCTACTTCCTCACAAACCCGGGTCCGGGAGCACCCCCATCAGTAAAAAAAGCTGACTAGCGTAGGCTAGCATAGCGTCACAAGTAAATAGTAGCATCTAAATATCATTAAATCACAAGTCCAAGACACCAGATGAAAGATACACATCTTGTGAATCCAGCCATCATTTCTGATTTTTAAAATGTTTTACAGGGAAGACACAATATGTAAATCTATTAGCTAACCACGTTAGCAAAAGACACCACTTGTTTTACTCCACCCTTTTCTTACTGCATCAGTAGCTATCACAAATTCGACGAAATAAAGATATAAATAGCCACTAACCAAGAAACACTTTCATCAGATGACAGTCTGATAACATATGCTATACAATAAATATGTTTTGTTAGAAAATGTGCATATTTCAGGTATAAATCAGTTTACCATTGCAGCCACCATCACAACTCTCACCAAAGCAACTAGAATAACTACAGAGTCCATCGTGTATTAGCTAATTACTCATCATAAAACATTTCTTAAAAATACACAGCGTACAGCAAATGAAAGACACAGATCTTGTGAATCCAGACAATATTTCAGATTTTCGAAGTGTTTTACAGCGAAAACACAATATAGCGTTATATTAGCTTACCACAATAGCAAACATCACAACAGCATTGATTCAAGCCAAAATAGCGATAACGTATAAACCACCAAAATATATACATTTTTTCACTAACCTTCTCAGAATTCTTCAGATGACAGTCCTATAACATCATATTACACAATGCATATAGAGTTTGTTCGAAAATGTGCATATTTAGCGCCACAAATCGTGGTTATACAATGAGAAAAGTAGCAAAACTGCCCAGAAAATGTCAGGACAAATCTTTGGAGAGGCACCTATTCTAATCAGTAACTATTCCAAAACTTGACTAAAAAATACAGGTTGGACAGCAATTGAAAGACAAATTAGTTCTTAATGCAATCGCTGGGTTACATTTTTAAAATTAACGTTACTTCAAAATACAGCGTGCGATAAAGCGAGGCTGCACTGCAATTAATGGTGGCTTATGCATTTGACATTTTTCAACAGAACAACGAATTATCAGCATAAATAGTTCTTACTTTTTGATGAACTCTCATCAGAATCTTGGGAAAGGTGTCCTTTGTCCAAAAGAATCGTTGCTAGGTTGTATAGCGTCCTCTTCAACGTTGAAATTAGCAGTAAACATTAGCATGAGAGAGAGAGATACCCAACCCCCTAGAACGCCAGGAAATGAAATACCCGAAAATCGCAATATATTGACATAAACTGATATAATTCGCTTTAAAATAACAAGATTATTATGTCTTTAAAGCCTATATCGAATAAAAACACAGCCGTAAATGTCTAAGATCTATAACCGATGGTTCTAGTAAAATATGCCAAGGTCCTCAGTGCGTCAGAGCGATGCGGGAAAAGACCAGACACGTCTTTGCCAAGTGATTTATAACCTTTGAGATCTACGTAGAGACTCCATTTCAAGTCTCCCTATTCGCTAACATCCAGGGGAAGGCGTATGCAGTGCATCTCAACCAATAGAAGACAGGCAGATTTATACACAGGTCTCAGAGCAGCTTGGAAAATTTGGCATTCTCACATACACATAGGAAAATTGCTCTAAGTCCAGTTCTGTTTCACTCACAGATATAATTGAAACGGTTTTAGAAACTAGAGAGTGTTTTCTATCCAATAGTAATAATAATATGCATATTGTACGAGCAAGAATTGAGTACGAGGCAGTTTAATTTGGGAACGTAATTATTACAAAGTGCTAACAGCTCCCCCTATTGACAAGAAGTTTTAAATGCATGTCAATTTGATTTAACACACTACTCATCTTGTTAGCCTATTTGAATTTCTATATTCTTTTCTAATGGAATAACTCAGAAGCTGATAACTGTATAATATGATTTATTTGAAAAGCATAGAGCTAATGTGAAATAATTTGATATGCAGTGCCTTCAGAAAGTATTCACACCCGTTTACTTTTTTCAAATGTTGTTGTGTTACAGCCTGCATTTAAAATGGATAAAATGTTGAATGTTGCATTTGTTATTTTATTTTTACCTCATAATGTAAAAGTGGAATTATGTTTTGGGATAATTTTTAAAACAAATTAATTACAAATTAAAAGCTGAAACGTCTTGAGTCATAAGTATTCAACCCCTTTGTCACTCTGTATGGAATAATAGCATTTAACATAGATTTTTATGACTACCTCATCGCTGTACCCCACACATACAATTATCTGTAAGGTCCCCCAGTCGAGCGGTGAATTTCAAACACAGATTCAACCACAAAGACCAGGGAGGTTTTCAATGCCTCACAAAGAAGGCCACCTACTGGTAGATAAAAAAAATAATTATAAAAGTAGACATTGAATATCCCTTTGAGCATGGTGATGTTATAAATTACACTTTGGATGGTGCATCAACACACCCAGTCACTACAAAGATACAGGTGTCCTTACTAACTCAGTTGCCGGAGAGCAAGGAAACCACTCAGGGATATCACCTTGATGCCAATGATGACTTAAAAAACGTTACAGTTTAATGGCTATGATAGGAGAAAACTGCGGATGGATCAACACATTATAGTTACTCCACAATACTAATATAATTGACAGAGTGAAAAGAAAGAAGCCTGTACATAATAAAAAATATTCCAAAACATGCATCCTGTTTACAACAAGGCACTAAAGTAATACTGCAAAAAATGTGACAAAGCAATTCACTTTTTGTCCTGAATGAAACGTGTTATGTTTGGGGCAAATCCAAAACACATTACTGAGTACCGCTCTCCATATTTCAAGCCAATGCAACACCTTACTGAGTACCACTTTTTAAATTTCAAGCAAAGTGGTGACTGCATTATGTTATGGGTATGCTTGTAGTCGTTAAGGACTGGGGAGTTTTTCAGGATAAAAAAATGAACGCAATGGAACAGCAGGGGCTAAATCTTAGAGGGAAACTTGGTTCAGTCTGCTTCCCATCAGACACTGGGAGATTAATTCCCATTTCAGCAGGACAATAACATAAAACACAAAGCCAAATCTACACTGGAGTTGTTTACCAAGAAGACAGTGAATGTTCCAGAGTGGCCGAGTTACAGTTTTGACTTAAATCTACTTGAAAATCTATGGCAAGATGTAAAAATGGTTGTCTAGCAATGATCAAACCAATTTGACAGAGCTTGAAGAATTTGAAGAATAATGGGAAAACATTTACCCAGAAAGACTCACAGCTTTAATAACAGTCAAAGGAGATTCTAACATGTATTGACTCAGGGGGTTG
Organism: Salvelinus fontinalis; assembly: GCF_029448725.1. NCBI lineage: Eukaryota > Metazoa > Chordata > Actinopteri > Salmoniformes > Salmonidae > Salvelinus > Salvelinus fontinalis. The sequence goes on along the minus strand of NC_074685.1, from coordinate 26,826,484 downwards.
AATACTTATGTAATCAAGATATATGTGTTTTATTTTCATACACTTTTTTACATTTTAGAATTTTTCTTCTACTTTGACATTACAGAGTATTTTGTGTAGATCGTTGACAAAAAAATTACAATTAAATCCATTTTAATCCCACTTTGTAACACAACCAAATGTGGAAAAAGTCAAGGGTGTGAATACTTTCTGACGGGACTGTATGACTTAATACGACTGTAGGGAATGTTCATATATAAACCCCTTTACATATAATTTAATTTACTTACAGTACAATGCAGTCCAAAGTAAAATATCTTTTTCTGTATAGTCTCACCCCCACCCACCACCACCACCACATTACACCGTACAAGCATTACATTTCTTTAAATGAAAAATGTCCACCAGGCAAACAGTGTTAACCGTACTGTATGTCACAGATAATTCAATCGTATTTAACATCTTTACATATCTGTGAGCGGAGGCATTTCCCTGTCAAGTGGATGTTTTGCCAACACAACAGGATATTTTACTGCCACAAAGCAAACCTCCGTAGCACTAAAGGCCGAGCCTGTCCAATCCAGTCTCGGCAGAGCTGTGGCTGAGCCAATAGCACAGCAGTGGCCATGATGAGCGTGGTGAGGATCAGAGCCCTGTGGAGATGGGATGTGGAAGGTATGTGTTGGCATGGTCCAGACTCATGGTTCTGGTTCTGGGCAGCCTGCACAGCCTCCTGTTCCTCCTGGGTCAGGGTGAAAGGGCACAGCCTGGCTAGGACTTCAAGGGCTGCCCTCTGACCTGACTGAATTGCCCCATCCATGTAGCCACACCACTGGGTGGCCGTCTCCGTGCCGGCCCAGTGGATCCTGGGAAGGAGAGTTCATTTTATTTGTTTATTTGGATCTGCATTGACTTTTGCAGGAGCAGCAGCTATTCTTCCTGGGATCCACAAAAAACACAAAACATGACAAGTAACAAAACACTGATACACTGAGAGAAGAACAGTCACACACACATTTAAAATATAACATTATACAAACAATACAACAGAAAAATGTAACAATAATACAAACACTACAACCCCCCCAAAATAATGTGTGTGTTTATGTGTGTCCCCTCACAGTCCCCGCCGTTCCATGACATTTTGTTTAATATTTGTTGATGTTACTTGAGTAATTGGAGCTGGAAGGGAGTTCCATGCGATCACGGCTCTATATAATACTGTGCGTTGCCGTGAATTTTGGACTTGGGGACTGTGAAGAGACCCCTGGTGGCATGTCTTGGGCGTAGAGTTTGTATGGGTGTCTGAGATTAATGTTATTTGATTATGCAGACAATCTGGAATTTTCATCACAGTAATATTTATCATAAAAACTAGAAGAGAAGCAGTTAATCTCTCGTCAACCCTCAATCAGGAAATACTGGCATGCATGTTGTTGATCTTAGTTCTGTATGCGCAGTTAAAGCCACGTTGCTCTGTTTTGAGCCAGATGCAGCTTTTATTGGTATTTATTTGCTGCACCGGACCATATTACCAGACAGTAGTCAAGATGGGACAAGACCAGAGCCTGAAAAACTAGTATAGTTGATTTTTGTGTCAAAAATATATATATTGTTTATAACAGAAATACCCCTCCCCATCTTCACAACAACATTGTCAATATGAGTTGACCATGATAATTGACCACCAAATGTTATACCTAAGAGTTTAACTTCCTCAACTTTCTCAATGGTCATACCATTTATGCACAACTCCAGTTAAGGCTGAGGTCTTAGAGAATGTCTTGAACCAAAAACACTACATTAGCAAAAGTATGTGAACACCTGCTCGTCAAACATCTCATTCCAAAATCATAGGCATTAATATGTAGTTGGGTCCCCCTTTGCTGCTATGACAGAATCCACTCTTCTGGGAAGACTTTCCGCTAGATGTTGGAACATTGCTGTGGGAACTTGCTTCCTTTCAGCCACAAGAGCATTAGGGAGGTCGGCACTGATGTTGAGCAATAAGGCCTGGCTCGCAGTCTGCGTTCCAATTCCTCCCAAAGGTGTTTTATGGGGTTAAGGTCAGGGCTCTGTGCAGGCAAGTGAATTTCTGCCACACCGATCTCGACAAACCATTTCTTTATGGACCTCACTTTGTGCACGAGGGCATTGTCATGCTGAAACAGCATAGGGCCTTCCCCAATCTGTTGCCACAAAGTTAGAGGCACAGAATGGCCAAGAATGGCATTGTATGCTGTAGCGTTAAGATCTCTCTTCACTGGAACTAAGGGGCCTAGCCCGAACCATGAAAAACAGCCCCAGACCATTATTCCTCCTCCACCAAACTTTACAGGTGGCACTATGCCTTGGGGCAGGTAGCATTCTCCTGGCAATCACCAAACCCAGATTCGTCTGTCGGACTGCCTGATGGTGAAGCGTGATTCATCACTCCAGAGTCCAATGGCGGCGAGCTTTACACCACTCCAACAGATGCTTGGCATTGCGCATGGTGATCTTAGGCTTGTGTGCAGCTGTTTGGCCATGGAAACACATTTCATGAAGCTCCCTACTAACAGTTATCGTGCCGACGTTGCTTCCAGAGGCAGTAAGGACCTCGGTAGTGAATGTTGCAACAGAGGACAGACACATTTTACGCGCCACGCGCTTCAGCACTTGCCGGTGCCCGTTCTGTGAACTTGTGTGGCCTACCACTTTGCAGCTGAGCCTTTGTTGCTCCTAGACGTTTCCACTTCACAATAACAGCACTTACAGTTGACCGGGACAGCTCTAGCAGGGCAGAAATTTGACAAACTGACTTGTTGGAAAGGTAGCATCCTTTGACGGTGCCACGTTAAAATTCACTAAGCTCTTCAGTAAGGCTATTCTACTGCCAATGTTTGTCTATGGTGTTTGCATGGCTGTGTGCTCAATTTCATACACCTGTCAGCAACAGGTGTGGCTGAAATAGCCAAATCCACTAATTTGAAGGGGTGTCCACATACTTGTGTATATATAGTGTAGCTACAATGCTTTTAGTTGTAGATGTATTTAAGACCAGTTTATTATTAATCACCCATTCTGATACTGACTGTAATTCCTTATTTAGAATTTCAGTGAGCACACTGGCTTTGGATGCTTACATGTAGAGTATGGAATCCTCTGCATTCACAGTTATCACTCCCTGCCAGCTGTCTTCACACTGAAATATTTACCATGCTTATTTCATTGCTTGTCAATGCTAAATAGGAACATATTTCAACGATGAGAGTACAATCCTGAAACAAGCGGGGGTGATTATCTGTAACATCAGAGTGAAAGCTAATGAGAAATGACACCTGCACCTAGAATATGCTTCAAACAGGACAACGTGTTATTTACTTCTGATTGAGATGATTTGCTAATAGAGAGCCTGTAGCAGAACACTCTGATCTAAAATGTGATTAGATACTATTACATGACTCTGAAGAGAAAACAAAAAATAATGTTCACTGACTCTCAACATCTATGAATAAAAACACTGTCCAGATGTTCCAGCATGTTCTAGCAAATACTTGTTTACTCTGCATGCATTATGGATGCGTAGGCTTACTTATGCCTGAACACCTGGGTCACTTTAACCAAAGTGCCTTTCACAAACTGAATGGGTCTCTCTCTCTTCCGATATAAATATAGATATATATACAGATCACTTACATGTGAGCGGAGGATGTGTGTGTGTTGGGCTGTTCATCCTCAGCTGACACACAGTTATAATGAAGGGTAGAACAAGAGTTTGTCCAGCACAATAACAAACAGTGAACATCCTCTGGTTAGGGCTTCCATTCATTGGGGAGCTCTTTAAAGTCATTACAGTTTCTTACATAATTTAAAATCTCCTCTAATTATTTATCCAGGTAAGTTGACTGAGAACCCATTCTTATTTACAGGAACAACCTGGGGAATAGACAGCACCCTACACAGGGCAATGTCCCAAATCACTGCCCTGGGGCATTTGGATATTTTTTTAGATCAGAGTAAAGAATGCCTCCTAATGGAACTCCAACAGCTTCTAGTCTCCCATCTAGGGACTGACCAGGCCCAACCCTGCTTAGCTTCAGAAGCAAGCCAGCAGAAGGATGCAGGGAGGTATGCTGCTGGTGATCATGCAGTGATCTTAAAGCACCTCATGGGTCTGGATGAGAGATATGGGAGGTTTGGGTAATCCACAGATTCTGTTGTGTTCTATATGGGCATTGCTGCTTGCATATAGTGCATTCGGAAAATATTCAGACCCCTTGACTTTTTTCACATTCTGATATGTTACAGCCTTATTCTAAAATTGATTAAAAATTAAAAATCTGAATCAATCTACACACAATACCCCTTAATGACAAAGTGAATCCGATGGTCACTCTGACAGAGCTCCAGAATTCCTCTGTGGAGATGGGAGAATGTTCCCAGAAGGACAACCATATCTGGAGCACTCCACCAATCAGGCCTTTATGGTAGAGTGGCCAGACGGAAGCCACTCCTCAGTAAAACGCACATGACAGCCCGCTTGGAGTTTGTCAAAAGGCACCTAAATACTCTCAGACCATGAGAAACAAGATTCTCTGCTCTGATGAAACCAAGATTGAACTCTTTGTCCTGAATGCCAAGTGTCACGTCTGGAGGAAACCTGGCACCATCCCCATGGTGAAGCATTGGGGTAGCAGTATCATGCTGTGGGGATGTCTTTCAGCGGCAGGGACTGGGAGACTAGTCAGGATCGATGGAAAGATGAACGGAGCAAAGTACAGAGAGATCCTTGATGAAAACCTACTCAAGAGCGCTCAGGACCTCAGACTGGGGTGAAGGTTGACCTTCCAACAGGACAACAACCCTAAGCACACAGCCAAGACAACGCATGTGTGGCTTTGGTACAAGTCTCTAAATGTCCTTGATTGGCCCAGTAAGAGCCCGGACTTGAACCCGAACGAACATCTCTGGAGAGACCTGAAAATAGGTTCGCAGTGACGGTCCCCATCCAACCTGACAGAGCTTGAGAGGATCCGCAGAGAAGAATGGGAGAAACTCCCCAAATACAGTTGTGTCAAGCTTGTAGCGTCATACCCAAGAAGACTCAAGGCCGTAATCGCTGCGAAAGGTGCTTCAACAAAGTACTAAGTAACGGGTCAGAATACTTATGTAAATGTGATTTTACAGTTTGACATTTTTTATGAATTTGCAAACATTTCTAAAAACCTATTTTTGCTACGTCATTATTGGTTTTGTGTGTATATTGATAAGGGGAAAATAAAGATAAGGCTGTAGCGTAACAAAATGTGGACAAAGTCAAGGAGTCTGAAAACTTTCTGAATGGACTTTATGCAAATGGGATACTGTAGTATTTAATATAGTTAAAAAAGTGTTGTGCTTTTCAGACTGTAGTATTTAGTGTTGTATACTACAACATTCTATAATAAGTACTACACACGATCAAGGGATACTACAGTGTGTAGTATAATATTCTACAGTATACTACAGTTTACTATAGAATTCTAAAGTAAATACTGTAGTATTCTAGAGTAAACTGAAGTCTTTTTTCAGTTGTCCTGAGTGCACACCTCTGCCAGGACCTAGGATCAAGAGAGACAATGAAGTGTTTTAGTACTATATCTCTTGACACAATGATGAAAATAATCATGGCCTCTAAACCTTCAAGCTGCATACTGGACCCTAAACCTTCAAGCTGCATACTGGACCCAACTAAACTACTGAAAGAGCTGCTTCCTGTGCTCGGCCCTCCTATGTTGAACATAATAAACGGCTCTCTATCCACCGGATGTGTACCAAACTCACTAAGTGTGGCAGTAATAAAGCCTCTCTTGAAAAAGCCAAACCATGACCCAGAAAATATAAAAAACTATCGGCCTATATCGAATCTTCCATTCCTCTCAAAAAGTTTTGCAAAAGCTGTTGTGCAGCAACTCACTGCCTTCCTGAAGACAAACAATGTATACGAAATGCTTCAGTCTGGTTTTAGACCCTATCATAGCACTGAGACTGCACTTGTGAAGGTGGTAAATTACCTTTTAATGGCGTCAGACCGAGTCTCTGCATCTGTCCTCGTGCTCCTAGACCTTAGTGCTGCTTTTGATACCTTCGATCACCACATTCTTTTGGAGAGATTGGAAACCAAAATTGGTCTACACGGACAAGTTCTGGCCTGGTTTAGATCTTATCTGTCGGAAAGATATCAGTTTGTCTCTGTGAATGGTTTGTCCTCTGACAAATCAACTGTACATTTCGGTGTTCCTCAAGGTTCCGTATTGGGACCACTATTGTTTTCACTATATATTTTACCTCTTGGGGATGTCATTCGAAAACATAATGTTAACTTTCACTGCTATGCGGATGACACACAGCTGTACATTTCTTTTTCTTTTTTTTTCTTTTTTTTTTTTTTATCCCATTTTCTCCCCAATTTTCGTGGTATCCAATCGCTAGTAATTACTACCTTGTCTCATCGCTACAACTCCCGTACGGGCTCGGGAGAGACGAAGGTCGAAAGCCATGCGTCCTCCGAAGCACAACCCAACCAGCCGTACTGCTTCTTAACACAGCGCGCCTCCAACCCGGAAGCCAGCCGCACCAATGTGTCGGAGGAAACACCGTGTACCTGGCCCCCTTGGCTGGCGCGCACTGCGCCCGGCCCGCCACAGGAGTCGCTGGAGCGCGATGAGACAAGGATATCCCTACCGGCCAAACCCTCCCTACCCCGGACGACGCTATGCCAATTGTGCGTCGCCCCACGGACCTCCCGGTCGCGGCCGGCTGCGACAGAGCCTGGGCGCGAACCCAGAGACTCTGGTGGCGCAGTTAGCACTGCGATGCAGTGCCCTAGACCACTGCGCCACCCGGGAGGCCCTCACAGCTGTACATTTCAATGAAACACGGTGAAGCCCCAAAATTGCCCTCGCTAGAAGCCTGTGTTTCAGACATAAGGAAGTGGATGGCTGCAAACTTTCTACTTTTAAACTCGGGACAAAACAGAGATGCTTGTTCTAGGTCCCAAGAAACAAAGAGATCTTCTGTTGAATCTGACAATTAATCTTGATGGTTGTAAAGTCGTCTCAAATAAAACTGTGAAGGACCTCGGCGTTACTCTGGACCCTGATCTCTCTTTTGACGAACATATCAAGACTGTTTCAAGGACAGCTTTTTTCCATCTACGTAACACTGCAAAATTCAGAAACTTTCTGTCTAAAAATGATGCAGAAAAATGAATCCATGCTTTTGTTACTTCTAGGTTAGACTACTGCAATGCTCTACTTTCCGGCTACCCGGATAAAGCAATAAATAAACTTCAGTTCGTGCTAAATACGGCTGCTAGAATTATGACTAGAACCAAAAAATGTGATCATATTACTCCAGTGGTAGCCTCTCTACACTGGCATCCTGTTAAGGCAAGGGCTGATTTCAAGGTTTTACTGCTAACCTACAAAGCATTACATGGGCTTGCTCCTACCTATCTTTCCGATTTGGTCCTGCCGTACATACCTACACGTACGCTACGGTCATAAGACGCAGGCCTCCTAATTGTCCCTAGAATTTCTAAGCAAACAGCTGGAGGCAGGGCTTTTTCCTATAGAGCTCCATTTTTATGGAATGGTCTGCCTACCCATGTGAGAGACGCAGACTCGGTCTCAACTTAAGTCTTTACTGAAGACTCATCTCTTCAATGGGTCATATAATTGAGTGTAGTCTGGCACAGGAGTGTGAAGGTGAACGGAAAGGCTCTGGAGCAACGAACCGCCCTTGCTGTCTCTGCCTAGCCGGTTCCCCTCTCTCCACTGGGATTCTCTGCCTCTAACCCTATTACAGGGGCTGAGTCACTGGCTTACTGGTGGTCTTTCATGCCATCCCTAGGAGGGGTGCGTCACTTGAGTGGGTTGAGTCACTGACGTGGTCTTCCTGTCTGGGTTGGCGCCCCCCCTTGGGTTGTGCCGTGGCGGAGATCTTTGTGGGCTATACTCGGCCTTGTCTCAGGATGGTAAGTTGGTGGTTGAAGATATCCCTCTAGTGGTGCGGGGGCTGTGCTTTGGCAAAGTGGGTGGGGTTATATCCTTCCTGTTTGGCCCTGTCTGGGGGTATCATCGGATGGGGCCACAGTGTCTCCTGACCCCTCCTGTCTCAGCCTCCAGTATTTATGCTGCAGTAGTTTGTTGGTCGGGGGGGCTAGGGTCAGTTTGTTATATCTGGAGTACTTCTCCTGTCTTATCCGGTGTCCTGTGTGAATTTAAGTATGCTCTCTCTAATTCTTTCTTTCTCTGTTTCTTTCTGTCTCTCGGAGGACCTGAGCCCTAGGACCATGCCTCAGGACTACCTGGCATGATGACTCCTTGCTGTCCCCAGTCCACCTGGCCGTGCTGCTGCTCCAGTTTCAACTGTTTTGCCTGTGGCTATGGAACCCTTACCTGTTCACCGGACCTGCTACCTGTCCCAGACCTGCTGTTTTCAACTCTCCAGAGACAGCAGGAGCGATAGAGATACTCTTAATGATCGGCTATGAAAAGCCAACTGACATTTACTCCTGAGGTGCTGACTTGCTGCACCTTCGACAACCACTGTGATTATTATTATTTGACCATGCTGGTCATTTATGAACATTTGAACATCTTGGCCATGTTCTGTTATAATCTCTACCCGGCACAGCCAGAAGAGGACTGGCCACCCCTCATAGCCTGGTTCCTCTCTAGGTTTCTTCCTAGGTTTTGGCCTTTCTAGGGAGTTTTTCCTAGCCACCGTGCTTCTACACCTGCATTGCTTGCTGTTTGGGGTTTTAGGCTTGGTTTCTGTACAGCACTTTGAGATATCAGCTGATGTAAGAAGGGATTTATAAATACATTTGATTTGATGTGTGCTCTTTCTCTCTACATCTATCTTTCCCTCTCTCTCCATCCCTCTTCCACTATCTCCCTAACTCTTTCCCCCTCTCTTCCCCTCTTTCCGTCCTTTTCTCTCTCCATCTCTCTTGTCCATGGATGAGCATCCGTTCGGCTGTGTGCGTCCCCTAACAGGCCATTGCAAATTCATTATGTGGCAATCTTCCCAAGAAAGCGATGTCCCCTCCGACCCCACATCCATTTTCCTTGGGCCTCGACGAATGTCTCATAGTGAAGAAGTAATCACTCATATTGTTCTCCTTTATGTTAGTTCAGGTAGTTTCTCAGGGGTTAGCTGGTGCTGGTTCGGGTTTGTTATGGGCCCATACGGTGGTTACAGAGGCTGATTGTGTGTGAGGGTGTTATGGTGGAAGGAAAGGGCATAGACCAGATGTGGGTGGTGAAGGAGCGGGGTATAATAGCGGTCATTGGTAAATATAGACAGGGTAGATATGTCAGTGGCGTTACGTGCAGGTAGGATATTGCCGATGAAGAGGAGGGATGGAGAGGACTAGAGGGGAGGTTTAGAACAGTAGCAGCTTAGCAGGGTTTATTTCCTGCCACAGGGCGTGCAGAGGCTGGGGTGGTAATATGTCAGCAGCCCGGTGCCATGACATTAACAGGACAACCCCCGCTGTACTCTTCCAAGGCCTAGTCCTGACAACACAGAGCAGAGCACATCTGGAACACACAGTCCTGACAACACAGAGCAGAGCACATCTGGATCACACATCTAGAACATACAGTACAGTCCTAGAGACAACAACACAACACATCTCTATTTACTACAACAACAGAAGCAGACACACAAACACAGGCTTCTCTATTCACTATATACAGCACAACAGTTTTTATGTTAATGTGTTTAATGTGTTTGCATGTTGAAATTAATCAATTACTGAAAACCAGAGATAAGATAACGAGGTTTGTGCTTTTCTCTGTAAGATTACACTGCTTTTTCTCTGTAAGATTCTGCTGCTTTTCTCTGTAAAATGATGGTGCTTTTCAACTGTAACATTATGTCTCAACGCACCACACCTCTTCTAGGTTACCAATGTATGTCATATTCCCCAGTACTTCATTTGTAAATCGGGAGGTCCCAGAACCCATAGTGAGCGTGAGAGGGGGGTTATCTGGAGTAAACTGCCAAGTAGCCTACTATCTATGGGGGTGAAACGGACAGCTGATTAATTCAAAGCAATTTAGACGTCACTGCAGAACAGCCGCCATGCGTAGGCTATACTCTATAGTATGCCCACGTACTCGAGTAAAGCTATGGTGCTTACACAAGTCAGCCACATTTTCAAGACATTAATGTACAGCAACATACATCAGAACACCTGCCATATGCACATATGCACACATACTCAGCTGTAGGGCTTACAAGACTTGAATTTCATATCATTTTCCAGACATCAATGTAGCAGTAGAACAAATATCACAATATCTGAATAGAACTTCAAATAAAATAAATCAATGTAGATGACAGCAGAACACACATAGATTGGGGAGAACAAGTATTTGATACACTGCCGATTTTGCAGGTTTTCCTACTTACAAAGCATGTAGAGGTCTGTAATTTTTTTATCATAGGTACACTTCAACTGTGAAAGACGGAATCTAAAACAAAAATCCAGAAAATCACATTGTATGATTTTTAAGTAATCAATTTGCATGTATGGGAATATATAGGCCTCCTGCCTATGTGACAATATCCATATTCATTTCACAGTACAGAATAAGTTTGTAAAGGAAAAAGATGTTCCTACCTTAGTTTTCAAAACCTCCCACAATGACTCTCCCCATGTCAAGTCCATTTAACTCCTAACAGTCGATTTCCCCCATTAGCGGGCCTGTCGTTGTACAGCCCAGCTTTGAATTTTGCATGAGTGGAGGTGCCGGTGGTGATTTGTTTTATTTGTCTTTCCCACGTTTCAAATTCAGTAGTGAGATGACTAGCCTAGCTACGTGACATGATTACGTAGGGACCTCTTCACTAGCTGACCATCACTACCAAGACAAGACCTGTGCCAGTATCAGTTACTTACCCCACCGGCCCTCCCCATAAACTCTATGTCTACAAATAAGAGAGCAGGTCTGGAATCATTGTGGCAGGATAGGATGATTACACAGAAGGATTCCCACGCTTTTACATGATGGTCTTTCTGGGGGGCGGGAGAAATAACAAGGAGGCAACTTGATTTAATGCTGATCGCTTTTATTAGAATGTCTACAGTGCAAACAGTGAAATAATTCATAAATCTTGCTGCAAAGAATATACTGGATCCGGGACAAATAGGTGCCGGAACGAACTAAGTCAAATCTGAGAGGTGCCGGATCCTTTTCCAGCAGGATCCGGCTCAAATTAAGCACTAATAGTCCCACTGTGTTGTGTGTGAATCCACATGTCCACTCACTTCCTCTATCAGTCTTCACTGTATCTCCTACTTGTTGATATCCGTCTCTCTATATTGTTTCTCCCTCCAGAGTCTCGTAACTAGTCAAGCAGGGAAAATCATCAACCCCCATGCCCTCCCTAGCCCTGGATTCCTCGGAGGCAATTCTTCCTCGCCACTCAAAGCTTAAGCGCATGAAACGCCGCCCAGGGAGCAGAATGCTAACATATTGCAACAGACAACATCTGTCAGGCCAATGTGCTCGTTTGTCAATCTTGGTAGTGTGTTGTGTCACGGCGACAAGCGATCTGTGTGTTTTCTACTTCCCTACAAGACTGACTAGTCCCAGGGGAGCGATTGACCCTTGCCCTTCATGCTGCTCAAATGTTCTTGCTGGAGAGACATTATGAGAAAACCCAGTGTGCAGTTGTTGAAGCAGTTACTAGCCCGGGACCATGATAGCAGACGGAACAGCGGGTTTAGTGGAGAGGCTCCAGTCTACTGCTCATCCAACACAGTCCCAAGGTTTCCCAGTGTCTTTAAACCAAAGCTCTTTCTGACTATATACAGAATATTATACTAGGCATATTATTAAATACGAAGAGGTTAAAGGGGTTATGCAGCCACTAAGACCCAACGTTCAAGTGACTGTCCTATTCAGGCTTGACATTCTATGACATTTATATCTAGACCAATTAGACACTTACTTTCTCCTCATAGTGGATGTAGCTAGCAGCCTCCTCTCCCAGGTATTTCACCAGGCTGAGAATGGAAGCATCCCTCCTCTCGCTCAGCTGAACAGGAGAAATTAGAGTCTTAATCCTGAAGCTTTGAATTCACATTCTCTCATCATGCACAGAAATAAGCTTGGCCTGTTAAACTATGAATGCAGTTCCAAGAAGCCAGTTCAAGCTGAGGTCCACTGGTGGACTATCGATGTGAATACCTCACGTCTCTGGTTGAGTTATAGTTGGAGAGATGGGGTGTGGAGACCAGAGGGCCAGGCCACAAGTCCACGTTCAACACAGCGCAGAGGGACAAATGTTGCCAGATTATAGTATTCCTGTAAAACTCAATTTTATGACATACAGTATAACGTATCATTATATAGGTTTAAACTGAGGGTTACTTCAGACAGTTAACATGTCTCCTCTGCTTCTTAACCCTGATTCATGTTTTTTATGACCATACACTTTAGGAGCAACAGGTCATAAATAGGTCAGTGTCCATAATGAATTAACTAGTCTTTTACTACGGTAGGAATGTTTACGTTCTAAGAAATTAAAGATCAAGGCTCAAGTCCAACATTTCCATGTTGAAATCTTAGCGTCTTCAACGCATGCCTTGGAGCTCCAGTATCAAACGTAACATCACTACTAGGAAGCCCTGATCTGTTTCACCTGTTTACGTGCTGCTGTGCGTTTTGTTGCAAACCTTACTTTGCTACCTGCCAACTTTACGGTTTTACTTTTTAATTACCGTTTATATTTTTAGTTTTTCCTTCACTCAACTTTTTTCATTCAACTTTTTCACTCCGGATGCTTTATCTGGACGTGGTTTGTCAGGACCTCCACCAGCCGAAGCTAAGTAGTAACATTAACATGATGCCTTCTAATTGCAGTCGCTGTACTCATAATATACAGGAGAACGATCGCCTTACGTCGAGGATAGCTGTGCTGCAAGCCCAGCTTCAGACGCAATCGTTACGCAAGGGTAATTTAAGTGTAGGAAAGGATGAAACAGCATCTGTGCCACCAATAAGTACAGATAGTAGTATAAATCCCCTCGCACAGTCCCCGCATCCGGACAATTTTCTCATGGCTTCTGGAAGGAAATGCTGTAGGAATGCTCAACCGGTGTCGCTCATTCAGCCAACAGAAACTTTCAACCGGTTCTCCCCATTAAGCAGCAAGTCGGAGTCAGAGGCCGAGCCTTCTCTGGTCTCTACTCCTCCCGTTACGGGGTCTGAGACGCCGAAGCCTCCCACCATGAGCTCTGACAAATTGAAAACCCTAGTCATTGGCGACTCCATTACCCGCAGTATCAGACTTAAAACGAATCATGCAGCGATCATACACTGTTTGCCAGGGGGCAGGGCTACTGACGTTAAGGCTAATCTGAAGATGGTGCTGGCTAAAGCTAAAACTGGCGAGTGTAGAGAGTATAGGGATATTGTTATCCACGTCGGCACCAACAATGTTAGGATGAAACAGTCAGAGGTCACCAAGCACAACATAGCTTCAGCGTGTAAATCAGCTAGAAAGATGTGTCGGCATCGAGTAATTGTCTCTGGACCCTTCCCAGTTTGTGGCACTCACCCACAAACAGGACCAAGCCTGGCCTGTTGAGGAGTGACAGACTCCATCCTAGCTGGAGGGGTGCACTCATCTTATCTACGAACATAGACAGGGCTCTCACTCCCCTAGCTCCACAATGAGATAGGGTGCAGGCCAGGCAGCAGGCTGCTAGTCAGCCTGCCAGCTTAGTGAAGTCTGCCACTAGCCCAGTCAGTGTAGTCATCTCAGCTATCCCATTGAGACCGTGTCTGTGCCTCGACCTAGGTTGGGCAAAACTAAACTTGGCAGTGTTCGCCTTAGCAATCTCACTGGAATAAAGACCTCCTCCATTCCTGCCATTATTGAAAGAGATTGTGATACCTCACATCTCAAAATAGGGCTACTTAATGTTAGATCCCTCACTTCCAAGGCAGTTATAGTCAATTAACTAATCACTGATCATAATCTTGATGTGATTGGCCTGACTGAAACATGCCTTAAGCTTGATGAATTGACTGTGTTAAATGAGGCCTCACCTCCTGGTTACACTAGTGACCATATCCCACACGCATGCCGCAAAGGCAGAGGTGTTGCTAACATTTACGATAGTAAATTTAAAGTTGAGCTTCTAGTCATGAAATCTATGCAGCCTACTCAATCACTTTTCATAGCTGCTGTTTACAGGCCTCCTGGGCCATATACAGCGTTCCTCACTGAGTTCCCTGAATTCCTATCGGACCTTGTAGTCATGGAAGATAATATTCACATTTTTGGTGACTTTAATATTCACATGGAAAAGTTCACAGACCCACTCCAAAAGGCTTTCAGAGCCATCATCGACTCAGTGGGTTTTGTCCAACATGTCTCCGGACCTACTCACTGCCACAGTCATACTCTGGACCTAGTTTTGTCCCGTGGAATAAATGTTGTGGATCTTAATGTTTTTAGTCTGTCACGCCCTGGCCTTAGTATTCTTTGTTTTCTTTATTATTTTAGTTAGGTCAGGGTGTGACATGGGGAATGTTTGTGTTTTGTCGGTTTTGGGTGGTTTATGGTAAAGGGGGTGTTGGGTGTAGTGTATGGGTTTGTGTTGAGTGAATGTGTCTAGCTTTGTCTATGGTTGAGTGTAGGTTCTAGGAAAGTCTATGGTTGCCTGAATTGGGTCTCAATTAGAGACAGCTGGTTATTGTTGTCTCTGATTGGGAGCCATATTTAAGGCAACCATAGGCTTTAGCTGTTTGTGGGGAATTGTCTATGTCGAAGTGTTTTGTGTCAGCACTCTGATGGTTGTATAGCTTCACGGTCGTCTGTTCTGTTTGTTGTTTTGTTTTTTTCCTTCTTTAAAATAAAAGAAGATGTACTTTCCACGCGCTGCGCCTTGGTCCTCTCTCTGTCCCGTTGACGATCGAGACAGAGAGAGGACCAAGGCGCAGCGCGTGGAAAGTACATCTTCTTTTATTTTAAAGAAGGAAAAAAACAAAACAACAAACGACCGTGAAGCTATACAAACATCAGTGCTGACACAAAACACTTCGACAAAGACAATTCCCCACAAACAGCTAAAGCCTATGGTTGCCTTAAATATGGCTCCCAATCAGAGACAACAATAACCAGCTGTCTCTAATTGAGACCCAATTCAGGCAACCATAGACTTTCCTAGAACCTACACTCAACCATAGACACAGCTAGACACATTCACTCAACACAAACCCATACACTACACCCAACACCCCCTTTACCATATAACCACCCAAAACCGACAAAACACAAACATTCCCCATGTCACACCCTGATCTAACTAAAATAATAAAGAAAACAAAGAATACTAAGGCCAGGGCGTGACATCCTCATAATCCTGGACTATCGAACCCACATTTTTTATGTTTGCAATCACAACAAAGAATCTGCTCAGACCCCAACCAAGGATCATCAAAAGTCGTGCAATAAATTCTTGGACAACCAAAAGATGCCTAGATGCCCTTACAGACTCCCTCCGCCTACCACGGGACATCAGAGGACAAAAATCAGTTTACCACCTAACTGAAGAACTCAATTTAACCTTGCGCAATACCCTAGATGCAGTCGCACCCCTAAAAACTAAAATCATTCGTCATAAGAAACTAGCTCCCTGGTATACTGAAAATACCCGAGCTCTGAAGCAAGCTTCCAGAAAATTGGGACGGAAATGGCGGCACACCAAACTGGAAGTCTTCTGACTAGCTTGGAAATACAGTACCGTGCAGTATCGAAGAGCCCTCACTGCTGCTCGATCATGCTATTTTTCCAACTTATTTGAGGAAAAAAGGAACAATCCCAAATGTACTTTTGATACTGTCGCAAAGCTAACTAAATAGCAGCATTCCCTAAGAGAGGATGGCTTTCACTTCAGCAGTGATAAATTCATGAACTTCTTTGAGGAAAAGATCATGATCATTAGAAAGCAAATTATGGACTCTTTAAATCTGCATATTCCTCCAAAGCTCAGTTGTCCTGAGTCTGCACAACTCTGCCAGGACCTAGGATCAAGGGAGACTGAAGTTTTTAGTACTATATCTCTTGACACATTGATGAAAATAATCATGGCCTTTAAACCTTCAAGCTACATACTGGACCCTATTCCAACTAACCTACTGAAAGAACTGCTTCCTGTGCTTGGCCCTCCTATGTTGAACATAATAAACGGCTCTCTATCCACCAGATGTGTACCAAACTCACTAAAAGTGGCAGTAATAAAGCCTCTCTTGAAAAAGCCAAACCTTGACCCAGAAAATATAAAAAACTATCGGCCTATATTGAATCTCTCATTCCTCTCCCACAACCCACTGCCTTTCTGAAGACAAACAATGTATACGAATCGCTTCAGTCTGGTTTTAGACCCCATCATAGCACTGAGACTGCACTTGTGAAGGTGGCAAATAACCTTTTAATGGTGTCAGACCGAGGCTCTGCATCTGTCCTCATGCTCCTAGACCTTAGTGCTGCCTTTGATACCATCGATCACCACATTATTTTGGAGAGATTGGAAACCCAAATTTGTCTACACGGACAAGTTCTGGCCTGGTTTAGATCTTATCTGTCGGAAAGATATCAGTTTGTCTCTGTGGATGGTTTGTCCTCTGACAAATCAGCTGTAAATTTCAGTGTTCCTCAAGGCTCTGTTTTAGGACCACTATTGTTTTCACTATATACTTTACCTCTTGGTGATGTCATTCGGAAACATAATGTTAACTTTCACTGCTATGCGGATGACACACAGCTGTACATTTTGATGAAACATGGTGAAGCCCCAACACATAAGGAAGTAGAGGGTGGCAAATGTTCTACTTTTAAAAAGACATAAGGAAGTAGAGGGTGGCAAATGTTCTACTTTTAAAATAGAGATGCTTGTTCTAGGTCCCAAGAAACAAAGAGATCTTCTGTTGAATCTGACAACTAATCTTGATGGTTGTACAGTCATCTCAAATCAAACTGTGAAGTACCTCGGCGTTACTCTGGACCCTGATCTCTCTTTTGACGAACATATCAAGACTGTTTCAAGGACAGCTTTTTTCTATCTACGTAACATTGCAAAAATCAGAAACGTTATGTCCAAAAATGATGCAGAAAAAGTAATCCATTCCTTTGTCACCTCTATGTTAGAGTACTGTATTGCTCTACTTTCCGGCAACCCGGAAAAAGCACTAAATAAACTTCAGTTAGTGCTAAATACGGCTGTTAGAATCTGGACTAGATCCCCCAAAAATTATCATATTACTCCAGTGCTAGCCTCTCTACACTGACTTCCTGTTAAGGCAAGGGCTGATTTCAAGGTTTTACTGCTAACCTACAAAGCATTACATGGGCTTGCTCCTACCTATCTTTCCGATTTGGTCCTGCTGTACATACCTACACGTACGCTACGGTCACAAGACGCAGGCCTCCTTACTGTCCCTAGAATTTCTAAGAAAATAGCTGGAGGCAGGGCTTTCTCCAATAGAGCTCCATTTTTATGGAATGGTCTGCCTATCCATGTGAGAGACGCAGACTCGGTCTCAACCTTTAAGTATTTATTGAAGACTCATCTCTTCAGTAGGTCCAATGATTGAGTGTAGTCTGGACCAGGAGTGTGAAGGTGAACGGAAAGGCTCTGGAGCAACGAACCGCCCTTGCTGTCTCTGCCTGGCCGGTACCCTCTCTCCACTGGGATTCTCTGCCTCTAACCCTATTACAGGGGCTGAGTCAATGGCTTACTGGTGCTCTTCCATGCCGTCCCTAGGAGGGGTGCGTCACTTGAGTGGGTTGAGTCACTGACGTGATCTTCCTGTCTGGGTTGGCGCCCCCCCTTGTTTTGTGACGTTGCAGAGATCTTTGTGGGCTATTCTCAGCCTTGTCTCAGGATGGTGAGTTGGTGGTTGAAGATATCCCTCTAGTGGTGTGGGGGCTGTGCTTTGGCAAAATGGGTGGGGTTATATCCTGCCTGTTTGGCCATGTCCGGGGGTATCGTCGGATGTGGCCACAGTGTCTCCCGACCCCTCCTGTCTCAGCCTCCAGTATTTATGCTGCAGTAGTTTATGTGTCAGGGGGCTAGGGTCAGTCTGTTAAATTTGGATTATTTCTCCTGTCTTATCCGGTGTCCTGTGTGAATTTAAGTATTCTCTCTCTCTCTCGCTCTCTCTGTGTGTGTGTGTGAGGAGCTGAGCCCTAGGACCATGCCTCAGGACTACCTGGCCTGATGACTCCTTGCTGTCCCCAGTCCACCTGGCCGTGCTGCTGCTCCAGTTTCAACTGTTCTGCCTGCGGCTATGGAACCCTGACCTGTTCACCGGACGTGCTACCTGTCCCAGACCTGCTGTTTTCAACTCTCCAGAGACAGCAGGAGCGGTAGAGATACTCTGAATGATCGACTATGAAAAGCCAACTGGCATTTACTCCTGGTTCCTCTCTAGGTTTCTTCCTAGGTTCTGGCCTTTCTAGGGAGTTTTCCTAGCCACCATGCTTCTGAATTGCTTGCTGTTTGGGGTTTTAGGCTGGGTTTCTGTACAGCGCTTTGGGTTTCTGTACAGCACTTTGTGACATCAGCTAATGTAAGAAGGGCTTTACAAATACATTTAATTTATCAGATTTTCAGTTGAGAAAACATGATTAACGACATGGGAACCTATTTTTTCTTGGACTGATTCTATTTGATTCGTAGAATCCCACTGATATGCAGTTTCGTTTATTCATCTGCTTATAATCACAGATGGACTGGCGTGCAATCTGGTTTGTATTTTTTCTTTTCATAATACGTCTTTGAAAGAATACCAATTTGAGTGTTTTGTGTGCTCTTTTGTTTTAGGGCTCATGGACGACACAACAAGAAATAGTTTGAGCCTTGCCATTTGATAGTTCACTTGAGAGCAGAGATGCAGCCAGGTGTACCACTTCAAATATCAAGGCTGAAAATAGGTAGCAGCTTGTATTTAGCCAAAAAGTTGAAGTGAACACTTCAACACTACTGACATTTTTTTAATGGATATGGAGCCACTCATGTTGGCCCATATACTGTAAAAGGGTGACAACACCATTTACCACACTCTGCCAGTAAGCACCCTTCCCAATACCCTTCAGCCAAATGATACCCATTTACACCTTCTCTATCTCCCCACGTTCTTTCTCTCTTTCCCTCTCCACATGTCTCTCACCTGCTGCCATATGAAGCTGATAACACAGGACTGTGTGAAAGGGATCACTTTATCTGTATATCTGCGTTTTCTATCACAAACAGTGTGAAAATAGCTCTCTCACACACATTTACCAGTGGAGTGGAACTGTTTTTTCGCTCATTCTCGATCATCTATCTGGTATGTATTTGGTGACAGGCAGTCTACAGTAAGGTGTTGTGTGTCCCTGTTTTGCTCTGTACTGTATCTCTGTAGCTGTAGGTGGTGTTATGTCACGAGCCGGATGTTTAATAAAATAATGAAGCCGTCGGGTAATGATCCAATAGATGCCTCTGGTTTCAACCAGGGTGAAAACATGGGCCTTGTTTGCTAGGTTATTCACAGTTCAACAATATCTGTCTTTAATAACATGATCTACGCTTCATAGAAACTCTGACCCCCGGGGCCGTGTTCAGGGAGAGTGTACTCCACATATTGTCTATGCTGTCTTCCCTGTGTCTCCGTCATATGCCTCGTATCACTCCATCCATCCTCTCTGGAGCTCCAATCGTAGGCCTGCACGCCAGAGATGAAGCCCACGAGAGCAGCACTCCCACTGGGACTGGTGCCGTTGAAGGTGACGCTCAAGGGACACTCCGCAGAGGGTCGTGCCACTATCTCTCCCGAGAAACCCTTCTCACACCAGAACGCCTGCAGCAGAGAGAGAAGAGGAGAGAGAGGGAATGACAGCTGGATGAGCTAGATGAACTTACCACACACAGATCGCCCCCGATGCACTAGCTTAATAGTACACTTGAGGTCTGCGGTTTCCAAAATTAGTGGATTGTAAATGTGTTATGCTTGTTGGGATGAACTTCCATCTATTCAGAAGAGATTGTGCTGTTTTAACTGACTGTGTAAAAGCACACTAATGTTCATGGCAAAGTTCACACTTTATTACATCTTAGAGCAAAACACAACAAAAATGTAACAGATGCAGCACATCACTGAATCTAATATTCAAAATTCAAGTCAAGTCAATCTCTATCCTTACTTTGGATGTTCCAATTTTGTCAGAGTGTTTAACCTTCAGTGTGGTTATTTTTCCACATTTATTGTGTTACAGCATGAATTTAAAATTATTCAAATGAAGATTTTCTTTTACACTGGCTTAAACACTATAACCCACAATGTGAAAGTTTAATTATGTTTTTCAAAATTGTTATACAGCACAGGACAAATCCTAGAGGAAAAGTTGGTTCAGTCTGCTTTCCAACAGAGGCTGGGAGATACATTCACCTTTCAGTAAGACAATAACCTAAAACACAAGGCCAAATATACATTGGAGTTTCTTACAAGACGACATAGAATTTTCCTGAGTGGCCTAGTTACAGTTTTGTCTCAAATTGGCCTGAAAATCTATGGCAAGACTTGAAAATGGCTGTCTAGCAATGATCAACAAAAAACCTGACAGAGCTTGAAGAATTTTTTTAAGAATACATTTTCACATTACAAAGAATTTTGTGTAGATCGTTGACAAAGAGTGACAATTAAATCCATTTTAATCTCACTTTGAAAAACAACAAAATGTGGAAAAAGTAAAGGAATGTGAATACTTTCTGAAGGCACTGTAAAATGCATACTGACAATATAGTTATGTGCTGACCTTATTGTTGATATTCCCTCTATGTTTACAGGTGCCCAAGAGATCCCACTGTGTATATTATTATTATATTATACAATGGGTGGTTCTAATCCTGAATGCTGATTGGTTAAAAGCGCATTCCATCTGGTGTCTATCCCACAAGTCATAACCTGCTAAATCTATTATGTTAAAATGCCTATTTACACAGTTCCATCTGATTGTGCAATCTACTGTCTTATCATTCCAGCCAGGCAATTTATAAACTTGATCTAGACATTATCTCACATTTATTTTAGACTAACATTTCGTTTTTAACAAATCATGTTCATATACAGTACAGACTGAGAATATATTTTGAACATTATATGAGAAAAGTGTTAGTGTTATTATCAATGTGTGTCAAGTCTCTTATGAGCCAAAGGTGTTAATAAATTGTGTGTGTGTGTGTGTGTGTGTGTGTGTGTGTGTGTGTGTGTGTGTGTGTGTGTGTGTGTGTGTGTGTGTGTGTGTGTGTGTGTGTGTGTGTGTGTGTGTGTGTGTGTGTGTGTGTGTGTGTTACAGTCATCACTGGTAGGTGATGACGAACTTCATCAAGTGCCCAACAGGCATGTTCTGAGTGAGGTGTTCTCTCTAAATGGGTAGAGTTGGTTGGTAGTGGATCTTAGCTGGGGAGAAGAAGAAATATATGAAGATTGGGTTCTCAGGAGAAAGGTGATGACTTGTCACTATGCTATAATGGACGTCAGAGGGGAGAGAAAATATGCTGAATCAAGAGGTTGTGCCTCTCTGGGTTTTGGAAATCCTAATTCCGGTGGACAACATAGAAACAGTGGAGATAAATGGACAATGGGACCAGCGAGAGAGAATAACAGAGTGACTGAAAATAGAGGTGTAGAGAATTAAGGGACAAAGTTAGAGCGAGCAATACAAAAGGAAAAGAGAATAAGAGAGTGAGAGCGAGAGGAGGAGAGGAATAGATAACACGCATCACTTTGGTTAACC
Organism: Salvelinus fontinalis; assembly: GCF_029448725.1. Lineage (NCBI taxonomy): Eukaryota > Metazoa > Chordata > Actinopteri > Salmoniformes > Salmonidae > Salvelinus > Salvelinus fontinalis. The sequence goes on along the minus strand of NC_074685.1, from coordinate 26,804,674 downwards.
CCGGTATTGATCAGAATGGGCTTTAGTTTTTGAATCATTGACCAGCACTCAGGTAAATTGGATACAATACCCCAGTGACTGCCTGCATGGCTATCTCAGAAATGGCCCTGCACAGAAAATCCCTGCGATTAAACACTACTGGGCTGTCAGTTTGCCTTAAAACTGTGGTCGCAGTAACCAGTGACGTTATTTAAACTTCAAGATCCAACTTGTAGTGTTCCTTTGTAAAGACAGATTGAATAACTTCATCAGTATTGTACTGTCAAGGAATATTGAATGTCTCTCACACACTGAGCTCTCACACACTGAGGAGAAGGCCTTCAACATTGTCTGCGGAGTCACAAAAGCTTGTGTAAGATGGGGACTACTGTTCTAGAGCTGTCAATGTCTGTCAGAAACTATAAATGAAGGCCCTTTCTGCTAACAAAACGAAATAATAAAACACAATATTGAAAAGTGGGTTACACCTTCTCTGACATGAAAATGACAACAAGGAAATCCATATTTTGGTAACATTTTATTACATTACAGCCACATTTTGTTACATAACATTCTACATACCCCATTATGACAATTCAGGGGGAAAAAAAGTTTTTGACATTTTTACAAATGATTATACATTACCGTTCAAAAGTTTGGGGTCCTTGTTTTTGAAAGAAAAGCAAATTTTTTGTACATTTAACATCAAATTGATCAGAAATACAGTGTAGACATTTTTAATGTTGTAAATTACTATTGCAGCTGGAACCTGTGTAAGGCCTGGGTGTCGGAGTGGAAGTCAAGCGCAGGCAACAGCAGGTGCAATAACCAAATGTTCTTTAATGAACATGCAGAAAACTAAGCCACCCAACTAACACACTGGGTGACCACTTAAACAACCCCAGACACGGGGAATACAAAACAGTACAGCAAACACGATGCACGGAACAAACACCACCACTTACAAACAAACAATCCCGCACAAAGAAACCTGTATGCCGGCTGATTAAATAAGCCCAACTAATTAACCCTCATACAAAACAGGTGCGCCCAATAAACACATAGGGAGGGGGAGAAAAGGATCAGTGGCAGCTAATAGGCCGGTGACGACGACCGCCGAACGCCACCCGAACGGGAAGGAGAGCCTGCCTCGGTCGAAGTCGTGACAGTACCCCCCCTCTGACGCGCGGCTCCCGCAGCGCGCCGACACCGGCCTCGAGGTCGACCCGGAGGACGAGGTGCAGGGCGATCCGGATGGAGGCGATGGAAATCCCTCAACATAGACGGATCCAAAATGTCCCCCACCGGTACCCAGCACCTCTCCTCCGGACCGTACCCCTCCCAGTCCACGAGGTACTGCAGGCCCCTCACCCGGCGTCTCGAGTCCAGAATGGCCCGTATCGTGTACGCCGGGGACCCCTCGATGTCCAGAGGGGGAGGAGGGACCTCCGGTACCTCACCGTCCTGCAGGGGACCAGCTACCACCGGCCTGAGGAGAGACACATGAAACGAGGGGTTAATACGATAATAGGAAGGGAGTTGTAATCGATAACACACCTCGTTTATTCTCCTCAGGACTTTGAAGGGCCCTACACACTGCGGACCCAGCTTCCGGCAGGGCAAGCGGAGGGGCAGGTTTCGGGTCGAGAGCCAGACCCTGTCCCCCGGTACAAACACGGGGGCCTCACTGCGGTGGCGGTCAGCACTCCTCTTCTGCCGTCCACTAGCTTGTTGGAGTGATTCCTGGACGGCTCTCCATGTCTCCTTGGAGCGCTGCACCCATTCCTCCACCGCAGGAGCCTCGGTCTGGCTCGGATGCCATGGTGCCAGGACCGGCTGGTACCCCAATACACACTGAAAGGGGGACATGTTAGTAGAGGAGTGGCGTAGTGAGTTCTGGGCCATTTCGGCCCAGGGAATGTATCTCGCCCACTCCCCTGGCCGGTCCTGACAATACGACCGCAGAAACCTACCCACCTCCTGGTTCACTCTCTCCACCTGCCCATTACTCTCAGGGTGATAACCGGAGGTAAGGCTGACCGAGACCCCCAACCGCTCCATAAACGCCCTCCATACTCGGGACGTGAATTGGGGACCCCGATCAGAAACAATGTCCTCCGGCACCCCGTAGTGCCGGAAGACGTGGGTGAATAATGCCTCCGCAGTCTGTAGGGCTGTAGGCATACCGGGCAACGGGAGGAGACGACAGGACTTCGAGAACCGATCCACAATCACCAGTACCGTAGTGTTCCCCTGAGACAGGGGAAGATCGGTCAGAAAATCTACGGACAGGTGCGACCAAGGCCGTTGTGGAACGGGGAGGGGTTGTAACTTCCCTCTAGGAAGGTGCCTAGGAGCCTTACTCTGGGCGCATACCGAACAGGAGGAAACATAAACCCTAACGTCTCTTGCCAAGGTAGGCCACCAATACCTTCCCCGAAGGCTCCCCACTGTCCTCTTCACCCCAGGGTGACCCGAGGAGGGTAGAACATGAGCCCACCGAATCAATTTGTCCCGGACACCAAGCGGCACGTACTTCCGCCCCACCGGACACTGAGGAGGAGCGGGTTCCGCCCGTAACGCCCGCTCGATGTCCGAGTCCACTTCCCACACCACTGGTGCTATCAGCCTAGAGGCGGGAAGGATGGGAGTGGGTTCGGTGGGCCGATCGTCCGAGTCGTAAAAACGGGACAGTGCATCCGCCTTTACGTTCTGGGAGCCCGGTCTATACGTTAAGGTAAACTGGAATCGGGTAAAGAACATGGCCCACCTTGCTTGACGTGGATTCAGTCTCCTGGCTGCCCGAATATACTCCAGATTCTGGTGGTCGGTCCAGATGAGAAAAGGGTGCTTAGCCCCCTCAAGCCAGTGTCTCCACACCTTCAGGGCACTGACCACTGCTAACAACTCCCGGTCCCCCACATCATAGTTACGCTCCGCTGGGCTGAGCTTCTTCGAGAAGAAAGCACAGGGGTGGAGTTTTGGTGGCGTACCAGAGCGCTGTGATAGCACGGCACCTACCCCAGCCTCGGACGCGTCCACCTCCACTATGAATGCTAGAGAGGGATCCGGATGTGCCAACACGGGCGCATCCGTGAACAGCGCCTTCAACCTGTTGAAAGCTCTGTCCGCTTTTGCTGACCACTGCAAACGCACCGGACCCCCCTTAAGCAGTGAGGTAATAGGAGCTGCCACCTGGCCAAAACCCCGGATAAACCTCCGGTAGTAGTTGGCAAAACCCAAAAACCGCTGCACTTCTTTTACCGTGGTCGGAGTCGGCCAATTACGCACGGCCTTAATGCGGTCACTCCCTACCACCACGCCCGAGGCGGAAATGCGATAACCCAGAAAAGAGACGGCTCGTTTGGAGAACACACACTTCTCAGCCTTGACATATAGGTCATGCTCCAGTAGTCTACCAAGCACCTTGCGTACCAGAGACACATGCGCGGCGTAAGTGGCTGAGTAGATCAGAATGTCATCGATATAAACAACCACTCCCTGCCCGTGCAGGTCCCTGAGAATATCGTCTACAAAGGATTGGAAAACGGCTGGAGCATTCTTTAACCCATACGGCATGACGCAGTACTCATAATGGCCCGATGTGGTACTAAATGCGGTTTTCCACTCGTCTCCCTTCCGAATACGCACCAGATTATACGCGCTCCTGAGATCCAATTTTGTGAAGAACTGCGCTCCGTGAAATGATTCCATTGCCGTAGCAATGAGAGGTAGTGGGTAACTAAACCCCACTGTGATGGCATTTAGACCTCTATAATCAATACACGGACGCAAACCTCCCTCCTTTTTCTTCACAAAAAAGAAACTCGAGGAGGCGGGTGAGATGGAGGACCGAATGTACCCCTGTCCCAGAGACTCAGTGACATATGTCTCCATAGCCACCGTCTCCTCTTGGGATAATGGGTACACGTGACTCTTGGGAAGCGCAGCGTCTACCTGGAGATCTATCGCACAATCCCTTCCCGGTCGATAAGGTGGTAATTTAGTCGCTTTCCTTTTACTGAAAGCGATTGCCAAATCGGCATACTCGGGGGGAATGCGCACCGTGGAACCCTGGTCTGGACTCTCCACCGACGTGGCACCGATGGAAACTCCCAAACACCTTCCAGAACACTCCTTTGACCACCCCTGGAGAACCCCCTGTTTCCACGAAATTTTAGGATTGTGCCGGGCCAGCCAGGGAATCCCTAGTACCACCGGAAACGCAGGCGAATCAATAATATAAAAGCTAATACGCTCCTTATGATTCCCCTGCGTCACCATGTCCAGGGGAACCGTGGTCTCCCTGACCACCCCTGACCCTAATGGCCGGCTATCTAGGGAGTGCACGGGAAAGGGAGAATCTATCGGCACAAGCGGGACCCGTAACCTAAAAGCGAGTCCGCGATCCATAAAGTTCCCAGCTGCGCCTGAATCGACTAGCGCCCTATGCTGGGAAGAAGGGAAAAATTTAAGGAAAAAAATCAAGACAAACATGTGACTAACAGGGGGTTCTGGGTGAGTTTGGTGCGGACTCACCTGGGGTGATCGAGAAGTGTTCCGCCTGCCATCTCGACTCCCAGACGGACCCCCCCAGCACCGATCGGCCGTGTGTCCTCTCCGACCACAGCTGGTGCAGGGAGAGCCTCCTCCTCCGGTACCCCTCTGCCCAGCCCCTCCCACCTCCATCGGAATAGGAGCGGAGGGGCTGGGTGGTGGAACGTACAGGACCCTCTCAGAACGCCCGCGGGCAGCCAGCAGATTGTCCAGACGGATAGACATGTCAATCAGCTCATCCAGGGAAAGAGCGGTGTCCCGACATGCTAGCTCCCTGCGGACGTCCTCCCGGAGACTACACCGGTAGTGATCAATAAGGGCCCTGTCGTTCCACCCAGATCCTGCAGCCAGGGTCCGGAACTCCAGCGCGTAATCCTGGGCGCTCCTCTTCTCCTGCCTAAGGTGGAACAGTCGTTCTCCCGCCGCTCGGCCCTCTGGAGGATGGTCAAATACGGCCCGAAAACGGCGGGTGAACTCTGGGTAGTGCTCCTTCGCTGAGTCTGGGCCATTCCAGACTGCGTTCGCCCACTCCAGAGCACGACCCGTGAGGCAGGAGACGAGGACACTCACCCTCTCCGCTCCCGAGGGAGTGGGTCTTACGGTGGCAAGGTACAGCTCCAGTTGGAGTAGGAACCCCTGGCACCCCGCCGCCGATCCATCATAATCCCTCGGGAGTGTCAGATGGAGAGCGCTGGAGCCGAGGGATGGAGAGTCCTGGGCTGGAGGAGCCGAAGGTGGAGAGAGGAAACCACTCCTCTCCCATCGATCCATACGTTCCATTATTGACTCCATCGCTGATCCAATACGGTGGATAACCGTGGTGTGATGGAACACCTGTTCCTCCATTGATGGGAGAGGGTTGGCCGCTGCTCCTGCTGACTCCATATTTCTTTTTGGGTGCGGGATTCTGTAAGGCCTGGGTGTCGGAGTGGAAGTCAAGCGCAGGCAACAGCAGGTGCAATAACCAAATGTTCTTTAATGAACATGCAGAAAACTAAGCCACCCAACTAACACACTGGGTGACCACTTAAACAACCCCAGACACGGGGAATACAAAACAGTACAGCAAACACGATGCACGGAACAAACACCACCACTTACAAACAAACAATCCCGCACAAAGAAACCTGTATGCCGGCTGATTAAATAAGCCCAACTAATTAACCCTCATACAAAACAGGTGCGCCCAATAAACACATAGGGAGGGGGAGAAAAGGATCAGTGGCAGCTAATAGGCCGGTGACGACGACCGCCGAACGCCACCCGAACGGGAAGGAGAGCCTGCCTCGGTCGAAGTCGTGACAACCTGAATCTTTTTTTATGGAATATCACAGAGGCCCATTATCAGCAACCATCACTCCTGTGTTCCAATGGCACGTTGTGTTAGCTAATGCAAGTTTATCATTTTAAAAGGCTAATTGATCATTAGAAAACCCGTTTGCAATTATGTTAGCACAGCTGAAAACTGTTGTCCTGATTAAAGAAGCAATACAACTGGCTTTCTTTAGACTAGTTGAGTATCTGTAGCATCAGCATTTCTGGGTTCAATTACAGGCTCAAAATCGCCCGAAACAAAGAACTTTCTTCTGAAACTCGTCAGTCTATTCTTGTTCTGAGAAATGAAGTCTATTCCATGCGTGAAATTAGCAATAAATGTAAGATCTCGTACAACACTGTGTACTACTTCCTTCACAGAACAGTGCAAACTGTCTCTAACCAGAATAGAAAGAGGAGTGGGAGGCCCCGGCGCACAGCTGAGCAAGAGGACAAGTACATCAGAGTATCTAGTTTGAGAAACAGACGCCTCACAAGTCCTCAACTGACAGCTTTATTAAATAGTACCCGCAAAACACCAGTCTCAACGTCAACAGTGAAGAGGCGACTCCGGGATGCTGGCCATCACCAACTCCTAAGACACCCTGACGTCATCAGATACGCGACACCGGGACAACTTCAATGGGCTCTATTCATATCGTATCTAACATAGTTTGTTTGTACAGTAAAATGTTTGTACAATTAATATATATACTTAATTCAATCATGAAGACCTCATTCTATCTTAGACTTCTCACAAGGGGCACCATAATGTTGTGTCTGTCACGGCCGTCGTAGGGAGGAGACCAAGGCGCAGCGTGGTATACGTACATTCTCTTTATTATAAGAATGAACACTGAACAAAACTAACAAAACTAACCGTGAAGCTATACAAAGAGTGCTGAACAGGCAACTACACATAGACAAGAACCCACAAAACCAAAAGGGCAAATGGCTACCTAAATATGATCCCCAATCAGAGACAACGATAAACAGCTGCCTCTGATTGGGAACCAATTCAGGCCACCATAGACCTACATATACCTAGACATACCAAAAACCCTAGACAATACAAAAACAAGCATACCCACCCTCGTCACACCCTGACCTAACCAAAATAATAAAGAAAACATAGATAACTAAGTTCAGGGCGTGACAGTGTCTGTGACTATCATTAAATGTGAAGACTGTTATTATCTCTGTGTGATTAAACTAGTCACGTAAACTTTAAATAACTAGGAAGTCGGGTCACCACGGGAAAATGTTTATACAGTCTCTATTTCCCGAATCAACTCTTCAGATATTTTCATATGTTATCGATTAGTCTTCTATTAATGTATCATTACTACCTCATCAGTTCTCATACTGAACGTCGCAAACCCTTGGATATCTGCACAAACCTAACCTAACCTAACCTCTGCACTAGCCTAAATGATGAATCAGCAACATACAAATTGGCTTAATTATTTATTTACTAACTAACTAAATAATCACAGAAATACATAACAAACAAACAGTAGATATTGGTTACTAACACAATGCATTGATAAGTCCCTAGTGGGCTAAACCGGTATGATGGCTTAGTAGAAAAAGGAAAGGGGGTGTGGGATGCTCAAGAGCGGGAAACTCATAGCTGAGAACAACACTCATAGAAATTGCTAATACTTTACATGAATGACCCCTCCATCAAAAATAAATAGCAATTTACATATTTACGAGTGCATGTCTTGTTGTCTCTCCCTGTGGTCGCCGGTCCGTCTGCTGGAGAGTCAATCGACAGAAAGTCTCTGATTGTGTTCATAATGGATACGTCAGGCATACAGATGGTTGTTGCGTAGAATAGATGCTTCCGTGGTTCTCGATATTCTCCTACTACACTTACGTAATTTCCAGCTGCAGACTAGTAATTATACGTCTAGGGTTTGCTCTTATTCTGTAGTGATCGATAGTCTCAGAGTTTAACCATTTCAAGCCGTGTAGCCAAAACTACAGCTGTCTGGTCTCCGTGGCCTATAGAGTTGTAGTTCTTAACCATGTCAACATGTAGTGTCAGCTCCATATTTTCTGGTCTAATGGCCTAAAGAATTGTAGCCATTCCAACGTGGGGACTCCGTCCCGGCGTTCTCTGACTTAATGTACATTTTGTTGGAAGTGGTTTTATACTCCGTGGAAAAAGGCGGTCCATGACGCCAACGTAATGTCTATGCTCACGTGGGCGTGGCCAATGATTTGGTTAACTTAATATGAAAACCCATATTTTCTCATTTAGAAGGTTAACATCACATTAAATCTTTTCACAAATAGTTTCATGTTTAATCACATACGTTTCACAATATTTAGATGTAAACCTGACAGCTGGATAATGTACACTTTAAGAGATACAGTTATATGTGTTTCCTGTCCTTCATGATCACCAAATGAAACACACTTGTCATGACTGCCCCTTAAGTGTCCACAGCCCCCTCCCACATTCTCAAAAATATAAATATTTTTAATTATTCAAACTTTTGATGTCCAAGTGTCTCTCTGTGTTCCACAGTTTATATTCCAATCTCGACCACTACAGAGAATAGGGGCAGCGTATTGTATGACCCACCATAAAACATCCGACTTCCCGCTCTACAGAGCAGACTCACTGTAACCTGATCCTTCAGATCGTCACAGGAGAGTTATGACACAACTGTACAAGTTGTTCAGGCTCTGGTCTTGTCCCATCTTGATTACTGTCCAGTAATACGGTCAAGTGCAGCAAAGAAACACCTAGCAAAGCTGCAACTGGCTCAAAACAGAGCAACATGCCTATAACTGCACATACAGTATTTCCTGGTTGAGTGTTGACGAGAGATTAAATGCTTCTCTTCTAGTTTTTATGAGAAATAATAATACCATGAAAATTCCAGATTGTCTGGATAATGAGATGTTCGACAAGCATGTGTCCACATACTTTTGGTCATGTAGTGTATATCTATGTCCCAAATGGCACCCTATTCTATATTTAGTGCACTACTTTTGACCAGAGCTCATAGGGCCCACTATATAGCTAATAGGATGCCCTTTAGGATGTAGACTATGAATAAAATTGTCATTCAATATAGAATGGTTATTAATGCTTTTCCATGTCATAGTCTACAGAGACATGTCAATGTGTGAAGCCAAACACACACTATGAATACAGTTTCCATTGAAATTCAGCGTTAGTGAACGTGTGACATTATCTAAATGTCTACTTTTTTTCTAAACTCTACTTTTTGAACTAGCTGATTAACTTATTCAACAAGGTTATTCCAAAGGTATTGTATTCATGATGCATTTATGTATTTATGACTCACAAGTCCATGCTTCATTGGCAGATGGTGTAAAGACTGATAACTGGGGATGAATGTACCTTTGTAGACCCATGGTAATAACAATGATTTCATTAGTAAAGTGAGAATGGGCACAGAATGGGCTGATTACACATGCTATATACTGGCACAATTGCTTTCGATCATTCATTCGTCTCCTGATTCATTCATTCCCTGATGGCTACCTCATTGAAATTGAATTCTCTTTTTAAATTCTCTATTCAGTATTCTACTTGTCTCAGGAACACAGATACACTGTTGTGATCTGGTCAATTGTTATGGTGTGAAAATGACAGTGCTGTGTAGTAAGACAAAAGCAAAATGATTAGTTAGTTATTATCCCCACTGCAATATAGTATTGTAAACACAATGAACCCACTTCTTATACTCAATTACATTCACAACCACGTCCATTGCCACAGACCAACCAACAATCCAATGTCACTCAGAGGGTAGAGGATTAAGCATCAGGGACAGGAAATGGGTCCAGTGTTTACAATAGAGTATTGCAGTGCGGCTTTATAGGTCAAGTCTGGGCCTGTGATCATGTGACTGCAGGTTTACATCTACAATCAGGTATTGGAGGTGCTTTAGTCTTGGTCTTCTTACACAGCACTGTAATGTTCAAACCATTGCTGGCACACCAGAGACCTGGAGAGGAGAGTGGACGACAGGCTTTAGTTCCAATCAGACACTTAAAGGCATGATTTAACTAATCATCTTGCCATCTAAACTCAAGGGCGGACACTATAAAATAGGACAATAAAGAGTTTGATTAGTTCAACCGGGTATTTTAATGCCTGGCCGGGGGAGACGACTGCAGGAGCTATGAGCTACTGTACAGTCGTGCCCAAAAGTTTTGAGAATGACACAAGTATAATTACAAGCATTTCATAAGTGTCAAA